>NW_028135055.1:0-119320 GCF_964662115.1 Mustela nivalis
ATGGCCCATGAGGCCACGCTTAAGCATGAGGGCCGCCTTGGGCACAAACACACATTGTGACCCTCAGCGTGAGTACCTTATTCAAGTAACGCCTCTCAGTGACTGGATCAAGAGCCCGCATATGTGGCTTGCCATGCCCATAGGCACCCAGGACTAACTAGATGGTGTGTATTCCAGTTGAGGGAACCCACTGCTGTGCTCTAGAGTCCCTCTCCTGGGGGGTCCCCTGTGGCAGAAAACAGTACTCTTCATTCCCACAGAATGAACACAAACACTTGGGAGCTTGGACAATCCCCCGAGAGGAAGGCTCATCCTCGGCCTCTGAGACAACCCATACCCTGACCGGACACTGTAAACGCAACACCCAGAGACAAAATCCTGAGTGACTGCCTCCCACTTGCCCTACTTTGATTTCCAGAGGATCTCCCCTCACGGACTAGAGATCAGGCCTGCCATTACATTGGCCCCTAGCTGAGCCAAGTTTGCTTTTTCAGACATCTGTCCCCACAGCCCTGGCAAACACAGCCTCTAGGCTGGGTCCTCTGGAGCCATACCACAGGACCGTGCCTGCTCTCTCCTGGGAAACTGTGTCCATTCCTTTGGCCACACACCTCCAGAATATGAGAAACCTCAAGGCCTCCGAGGACATCCCACTACTGGGAGCCTCACTGGACTCACAGGGGCATTCGGACACAAGCTGAGCAGCTACATCCATGAATGCATGCACACAGATGTCAACAGAGATAGAAGGTTGAGCCGGACAGGCCTTTAGGCCGTAGTCTCAACTCTTGCTTTGGTTTCCAGGTGTCACTCCTCAGAGGCTTTGGTACGAAGAACAGGGTATGGGGCTTTCCTGAGGCATGGAACAGAACTCCTCTCGTCTCCACATGGGAAGTTTCCTTGTTGGAGCCGTGTCAAACACCTCCTGTTGGAGAATCCTGCAGAGTCCCTGAGCCACCTCCACATTCCAAGGTCTCCCAGGCCACCAAGCCACAGTAGGACTCATCTTCAGGAGAGTCCATTTCAACTCTCCCCTCTGGGTAGCTCACCCAGGAGCCCGCAGATTGAGCCTGCCTTGTCCTGACTAAAGAGTGTGAATATGAGGTGGCGTTCCCAGGCATCCATGCTTAGACACCTGCTCTCGAGTCTTTCCATATGGGGCCTCTTGGTACCATCCAATAGGACTCGACTGTCGTGCAGAAGGTAACCTTCAGTTTTGGAGCAGTTCACAAATCCCATCGTAGGCAAAACTTTCTGGCCTCATGAAGCCCCCACACCCTTCAGGAAGAGGCCATGCTGGACAAGAACTCTAGCCTGAGGCACGTCTCATAGTTGACATGACCTCAGTGCAGGAGATCTCGATTTAGCCTCTGCAGAGTGGGCCTGCCGTGCCCTCGGTCCCAAACCTCACGCTAGCTTGTGTTTTCAGACTTCCTTCCTCACACTCCTGGCAAACAAGCCCTCCGAACTAGGAACTCCGGAACCAAAACCCAGCCCAGTGTCTGCCCAACGGAAGAAAAACGTTTCCCTGTGGGGCTCTCCAGAAAACCCAGATGAGGATCAACCTGATCGGGCCTCGACGGTACCCGAACTGGATAGGCTGCTCTGGGCACTCATGCTCTGCCTGACACAGCCTGAAGCCAGACGTCCAGACAGACAAGGAGACAGCTGGCCGCACACCCAGCACTTCGGACACGCCATGGTCTTATGCCGTCACCTCATCCTAACCTTGGTTTTCAGATATCTGAACCTAGACATTATATCAATTCTCCACACAGCTGGGTATAGCAAGCACAAAACAGAACCCCTCCTTCCCCATGGCAGTCACGCTTGCTCTTGGCATGCAGTCACACCTTCAGGGTGGGAGAAACCTTCATGGCCCCTGATGCCACGCCCAAACTTGAGTGCTGCTTGGGCACAAATTCACACTGTGACCCTCAGCATGAGCCCCATGTCAAAGAAAGGCCTGTCAGGGCCTGGACCAAGAGCCCACATATGGGGCTTGCCAAGCCCCTATGCACCCAATCCTCACCACGGTTTGAATTTTCCAGTCGCCCCGCCCGTACCTGGAGCTCTGCTCTGGAATCCCTTTCTTGGAGAGACCCATGAGCCAGACAACACGACTCCACCCTTCCCACAAAATGACCCCAAACTCTTGGGAGCTGGGACAAATTTCCAGAGAGGGATACTCGTCCACAGTACCTGAGGCCACCGCTCCAATCCACGGCTATCCCGGACACAACATCCAGAGACAAAAGCCTGAAGGAACGCCTCCCACTCGCCCTTGTTTCAGAGGCCCAGGAGCTCCCTCTCGGGCTGTACATCCGGCTTGCCATACCCTAGGCGCCACTCATAAGCTGAGTTTGTGTATTCAGACTTCTGTGCCCACAGCCTGGACCCACACAACATCCAGGCTAGGGCCTCTGGACCAAACAGCGAAAGATTGTGCCTGCCCTCTCCAAGGAAAGTGTGCCCAATCCATTGACCACAACCCTACAGGTTAGGTTAAAGCTCCAAGGTCCCTGAGGCCATCAATAGTATAGGCCACCCTGGACTAAGAGGGGCTCTCTGACACCAGCGGAGCAACTATCTCCACTTAGACTCTCAGACAGTGTCCCCAGAGACAGAAGGTTGAAATGGACAGGCCCCCAGGCCCTAATCTGAACCTTAGCTTTGGTTTCCATGTTTCCGTTCTCAGAGGACTGTTTTCGTAGACCAGCACATGGGGCTTTTCTGAGGCACCAAACCAAACCTCTCTCATCTCCACATGGGCAGCTTTCTTACTGGGATGTATCAAACACTTCAGGTAGGAGAGTTCCGCAGGGCCACTGAACAACCAGCACATTCCAAGGTCTCCATGGACCCAAACGCACATTATGACGCATCCTCAGGAGAGGCCATTTCAACTCAGCCCCCTGGGTCGCGTGTTCCAGAGGCAGCAGATCAAACATATCTTGTCGCTAATAGCCAATGGGAATGCGAGGCATGCTGTACAGGGATCCATCCTTCGAACCCTGCTCTCCAGTCCTTCCATATGGTATGTCCTGGAGCCATGCAACAGGACTCGAATGTCCCGCAGAAGGAAACCTTGTGGTTTGGGGCAACCTCCAAACTCAGCGTGGGAAAACTTCCTTGGCCTCATGAGGCCCCCACTTCATGAAGGTGCCATCATGGACACATACTCCAGCCTCAGCCAACGTCTGATCCTCAGCCTGACTTCAGATGCAGGAGATTTTGATTCAGCCTCTGCAGAGTGGGCCTGCTCTGCCCTTGGCTCCAATCCTCACAGTAGCTTGTGTTTTCAGACTTCCGTCCTCACACTCCTGGCCCACAAACCTTCCCTACTGGGAATTCTGGGGCCACAATGAAGCACTGTGCCTGCCTCCCAGGAGAAAAACCTTGTCTATGGCGCTGCCCAGAAACCCCAAATGAGGATCAAACTGCTTGGCCCTCGGCAACACCCCAATTGCATAGGCTACCTTAAACAGTGATGCTCTGTCGCAAATAGCCTGAGCCCAGACCTTCCAACAGACACCGACACAGCTGGCTGCACACCCAGCACATTGGACCCGCCACTGCCTTAGGCCACCATCCATTCCCAACCTGGGTTTTCAGTCATCGGAACCTAGACCTTATCTCCAATCCCTGCACAGGGGGGAACCTGATGCACAAGTCAGAACCCCTCCTACCCCATGGCAAGAAATCTTGCTGCTGGCAGTGAGTCAAACCTTCAGTGTAGGAGAAAAAGGCATGGCCCATGAGGCCACGCTTAAGCATGAGGGCCGCCTTGGGCACAAACACACATTGTGACCCTCAGCGTGAGTACCTTATTCAAGTAACGCCTCTCAGTGACTGGATCAAGAGCCCGCATATGTGGCTTGCCATGCCCATAGGCACCCAGGACTAACTAGATGGTGTGTATTCCAGTTGAGGGAACCCACTGCTGTGCTCTAGAGTCCCTCTCCTGGGGGGTCCCCTGTGGCAGAAAACAGTACTCTTCATTCCCACAGAATGAACACAAACACTTGGGAGCTTGGACAATCCCCCGAGAGGAAGGCTCATCCTCGGCCTCTGAGACAACCCATACCCTGACCGGACACTGTAAACGCAACACCCAGAGACAAAATCCTGAGTGACTGCCTCCCACTTGCCCTACTTTGATTTCCAGAGGATCTCCCCTCACGGACTAGAGATCAGGCCTGCCATTACATTGGCCCCTAGCTGAGCCAAGTTTGCTTTTTCAGACATCTGTCCCCACAGCCCTGGCAAACACAGCCTCTAGGCTGGGTCCTCTGGAGCCATACCACAGGACCGTGCCTGCTCTCTCCTGGGAAACTGTGTCCATTCCTTTGGCCACACACCTCCAGAATATGAGAAACCTCAAGGCCTCCGAGGACATCCCACTACTGGGAGCCTCACTGGACTCACAGGGGCATTCGGACACAAGCTGAGCAGCTACATCCATGAATGCATGCACACAGATGTCAACAGAGATAGAAGGTTGAGCCGGACAGGCCTTTAGGCCGTAGTCTCAACTCTTGCTTTGGTTTCCAGGTGTCACTCCTCAGAGGCTTTGGTACGAAGAACAGGGTATGGGGCTTTCCTGAGGCATGGAACAGAACTCCTCTCGTCTCCACATGGGAAGTTTCCTTGTTGGAGCCGTGTCAAACACCTCCTGTTGGAGAATCCTGCAGAGTCCCTGAGCCACCTCCACATTCCAAGGTCTCCCAGGCCACCAAGCCACAGTAGGACTCATCTTCAGGAGAGTCCATTTCAACTCTCCCCTCTGGGTAGCTCACCCAGGAGCCCGCAGATTGAGCCTGCCTTGTCCTGACTAAAGAGTGTGAATATGAGGTGGCGTTCCCAGGCATCCATGCTTAGACACCTGCTCTCGAGTCTTTCCATATGGGGCCTCTTGGTACCATCCAATAGGACTCGACTGTCGTGCAGAAGGTAACCTTCAGTTTTGGAGCAGTTCACAAATCCCATCGTAGGCAAAACTTTCTGGCCTCATGAAGCCCCCACACCCTTCAGGAAGAGGCCATGCTGGACAAGAACTCTAGCCTGAGGCACGTCTCATAGTTGACATGACCTCAGTGCAGGAGATCTCGATTTAGCCTCTGCAGAGTGGGCCTGCCGTGCCCTCGGTCCCAAACCTCACGCTAGCTTGTGTTTTCAGACTTCCTTCCTCACACTCCTGGCAAACAAGCCCTCCGAACTAGGAACTCCGGAACCAAAACCCAGCCCAGTGTCTGCCCAACGGAAGAAAAACGTTTCCCTGTGGGGCTCTCCAGAAAACCCAGATGAGGATCAACCTGATCGGGCCTCGACGGTACCCGAACTGGATAGGCTGCTCTGGGCACTCATGCTCTGCCTGACACAGCCTGAAGCCAGACGTCCAGACAGACAAGGAGACAGCTGGCCGCACACCCAGCACTTCGGACACGCCATGGTCTTATGCCGTCACCTCATCCTAACCTTGGTTTTCAGATATCTGAACCTAGACATTATATCAATTCTCCACACAGCTGGGTATAGCAAGCACAAAACAGAACCCCTCCTTCCCCATGGCAGTCACGCTTGCTCTTGGCATGCAGTCACACCTTCAGGGTGGGAGAAACCTTCATGGCCCCTGATGCCACGCCCAAACTTGAGTGCTGCTTGGGCACAAATTCACACTGTGACCCTCAGCATGAGCCCCATGTCAAAGAAAGGCCTGTCAGGGCCTGGACCAAGAGCCCACATATGGGGCTTGCCAAGCCCCTATGCACCCAATCCTCACCACGGTTTGAATTTTCCAGTCGCCCCGCCCGTACCTGGAGCTCTGCTCTGGAATCCCTTTCTTGGAGAGACCCATGAGCCAGACAACACGACTCCACCCTTCCCACAAAATGACCCCAAACTCTTGGGAGCTGGGACAAATTTCCAGAGAGGGATACTCGTCCACAGTACCTGAGGCCACCGCTCCAATCCACGGCTATCCCGGACACAACATCCAGAGACAAAAGCCTGAAGGAACGCCTCCCACTCGCCCTTGTTTCAGAGGCCCAGGAGCTCCCTCTCGGGCTGTACATCCGGCTTGCCATACCCTAGGCGCCACTCCTAAGCTGAGTTTGTGTATTCAGACTTCTGTGCCCACAGCCTGGACCCACACAACATCCAGGCTAGGGCCTCTGGACCAAACAGCGAAAGATTGTGCCTGCCCTCTCCAAGGAAAGTGTGCCCAATCCATTGACCACAACCCTACAGGTTAGGTTAAAGCTCCAAGGTCCCTGAGGCCATCAATAGTATAGGCCACCCTGGACTAAGAGGGGCTCTCTGACACCAGCGGAGCAACTATCTCCACTTAGACTCTCAGACAGTGTCCCCAGAGACAGAAGGTTGAAATGGACAGGCCCCCAGGCCCTAATCTGAACCTTAGCTTTGGTTTCCATGTTTCCGTTCTCAGAGGACTGTTTTCGTAGACCAGCACATGGGGCTTTTCTGAGGCACCAAACCAAACCTCTCTCATCTCCACATGGGCAGCTTTCTTACTGGGATGTATCAAACACTTCAGGTAGGAGAGTTCCGCAGGGCCACTGAACAACCAGCACATTCCAAGGTCTCCATGGACCCAAACGCACATTATGACGCATCCTCAGGAGAGGCCATTTCAACTCAGCCCCCTGGGTCGCGTGTTCCAGAGGCAGCAGATCAAACATATCTTGTCGCTAATAGCCAATGGGAATGCGAGGCATGCTGTACAGGGATCCATCCTTCGAACCCTGCTCTCCAGTCCTTCCATATGGTATGTCCTGGAGCCATGCAACAGGACTCGAATGTCCCGCAGAAGGAAACCTTGTGGTTTGGGGCAACCTCCAAACTCAGCGTGGGAAAACTTCCTTGGCCTCATGAGGCCCCCACTTCATGAAGGTGCCATCATGGACACATACTCCAGCCTCAGCCAACGTCTGATCCTCAGCCTGACTTCAGGTGCAGGAGATTTTGATTCAGCCTCTGCAGAGTGGCCCTGCTCTGCCCTTGGCTCCAATCCTCACAGTAGCTTGTGTTTTCAGACTTCCGTCCTCACACTCCTGGCCCACAAACCCTCCCTACTGGGAATTCTGGGGCCACAATGAAGCACTGTGCCTGCCTCCCAGGAGAAAAACATTGTCTATGGCGCTGCCCAGAAACCACAAATGAGGATCAAACTGCTTGGCCCTCGGCAACACCCCAATTGCATAGGCTACCTTAAACAGTGATGCTCTGTCGCAAATAGCCTGAGCCCAGACCTTCCAACAGACACCGACACAGCTGGCTGCACACCCAGCACATTGGACCCGCCACTGCCTTAGGCCACCATCCATTCCCAACCTGGGTTTTCAGTCATCGGAACCTAGACCTTATCTCCAATCCCTGCACAGGGGGGAACCTGATGCACAAGTCAGAACCCCTCCTACCGCATGGCAAGAAACCTTGCTGCTGGCAGTGAGTCAAACCTTCAGTGTAGGAGAAAACGGCATGGCCCATGAGGCCACGCCCAAGCGTGAGGGCCGCCTTGGGCACAAACACACATTGTGACCCTCAGCGTGAGTACCTTATTCAAGTAACGCCTCTCAGTGACTGGACCAAGAGCCCGCATATGTGGCTTGCCATGCCCATAGGCACCCAGGACTAACTAGATGGTGTGTATTCCAGTTGAGGGAACCCACTGCTGTGCTCTAGAGTCCCTCTCCTGGGGGGTCCCCTGTGGCAGAAAACAGTACTCTTCATTCCCACAGAATGAACACAAACACTTGGGAGCTTGGACAATCCCCCGAGAGGAAGGCTCATCCTCGGCCTCTGAGACAACCCAACCTGACTGGACACTGTAAACGCAACACCCAGAGACAAAATCCTGAGTGACTGCCTCCCACTTGCCCTACTTTGTTTTCCAGAGGATCTCCCCTCACGGACTAGAGATCAGGCCTGCCATTACATTGGCCCCTAGCTGAGCCAAGTTTGCTTTTTCAGACATCTGTCCCCACAGCCCTGGCAAACACAGCCTCTAGGCTGGGTACTCTGGAGCCATACCACAAGACCGTGCCTGCTCTCTCCTGGGAAACTGTGTCCATTCCTTTGGCCACACACCTCCAGAATATGAGAAACCTCAAGGCCTCCGAGGACATCCCACTACTGGGATCCTCACTGGACTCACAGGGGCATTCGGACACAAGCTGAGCAGCTACATCCATGAATGCATGCACACAGATGTCAACAGAGATAGAAGGTTGAGCCGGACAGGCCTTTAGGCCGTAGTCTCAACTCTTGCTTTGGTTTCCAGGTGTCACTCCTCAGAGGCTTTGGTTCGAAGAACAGGGTATGGGGCTTTCCTGAGGCACGGAACAGAACTCCTCTCGTCTCCACATGGGAAGTTTCCTTGTTGGAGCCGTGTCAAACACCTCATGTTGGAGAATCCTGCAGAGTCCCTGAGCCACCTCCACATTCCAAGGTCTCCCAGGCCACCAAGCCACAGTAGGACTGATCTTCAGGAGAGACCATTTCAACTCTCCCCTCTGGGTAGCTCACCCAAGAGCCCGCAGATTGAGCCTGCCTTGTCCTGACTAAAGAGTGGGAATATGAGGTGGCGTTCCCAGGTATCCATGCTTAGACACCTGCTCTCGAGTCTTTCCATATGGGGCCTCTTGGAACCATCCAATAGGACTCGACTGTCGTGCAGAAGGTAACCTTCAGTTTTGGAGCAGTTCACAAATCCCATCGTAGGCAAAACTTTCTGGCCTCATGAAGCCCCCACACCCTTCAGGAAGAGGCCATGCTGGACAAGAACTTAGCCTGAGGCACGTCTCATAGTTGACATGACCTCAGTGCAGGAGATCTCGATTCAGCCTCTGCAGAGTGGGCCTGCCGTGCCCTCGGTCCCAAACCTCACGCTAGCTTGTGTTTTCAGACTTCCTTCCTCACACTCCTGGCAAACAAGCCCTCCGGACTAGGAACTCCGGAACCAAAACCCAGCCCAGTGTCTGCCCAATGGAAGAAAAACGTTTCCCTGTGGGGCTCTCCAGAAAACCCAGATGAGGATCAACCTGCTCGGGCCTCGACGGTACCCGAACTGGATAGGCTGCTCTGGGCACTCATGCTCTGCCTGACACAGCCTGAAGCCAGACGTCCAGACAGACAAGGAGACAGCTGGCCGCACACCCAGCACTTCGGACACGCCATGGTCTTATGCCGTCACCTCATCCTAACCTTGGTTTTCAGATATCTGAACCTAGACATTATATCAATTCTCCACACAGCTGGGTATAGCAAGCACAAAACAGACTCCCTCCTTCCCCATGGCAGTCAAGCTTGCTCTTGGCATGCAGTCACACCTTCAGGGTGGGAGAAACCTTCATGGCCCCTGATGCCACGCCCAAACTTGAGTGCTGCTTGGGCACAAATTCACACTGTGACCCTCAGCATGAGCCCCATGTCAAAGAAAGGCCTGTCAGGGCCTGGACCAAGAGCCCACATATGGGGCTTGCCAAGCCCCTATGCACCCAATCCTCACCACGGTTTGAATTTTCCAGTCGCCCCGCCCGTACCTGGAGCTCTGCCTGGAATCCCTTTCTTGGAGAGACCCATGAGCCAGACTACACGACTCCACCCTTCCCACAAAATGACCCCAAACTCTTGGGAGCTGGGACAAATTTCCAGAGAGGGATACTCGTCCACAGTACCTGAGGCCACCGCTCCAATCCACGGCTATCCGGACACAACATCCAGAGACAAAAGCCTGAAGGAACGCCTCCCACTCGCCCTTGTTTCAGAGGCCCAGGAGCTCCCTCTCGGGCTGTACATCCGGCCGGCCATACCCTAGGCGCCACTCCTAAGCTGAGTTTGTGTATTCAGACTTCTGTGCCCACAGCCTGGACCCATACAACATCCAGGCTAGGGCCTCTGGACCAAACAGCGAAAGATTGTGCCTGCCCTCTCCAAGGAATGTGTGCCCAATCCATTGACCACAACCCTACAGGTTAGGGAAAAGCTACAAGGTCCCTGAGGCCATCAATAATATAGGCCACCCTGGACTAAGAGGGGCTCTCTGACACCAGCGGAGCAACTATCTTCACTTAGACTCTCAGACAGTGTCCCCAGAGACAGAAGGTTGAAATGGTCAGGCCCCCAGGCCCTAATCTGAACCTTAGCTTTGGTTTCCATGTTTCCGTTCTCAGAGGACTGTTTTCGTAGACCAGCACATGGGGCTTTTCTGAGGCACCAAACCAAACCTCTCTCATCTCCACATGGGCAGCTTTCTTACTGGGATGTATCAAACACTTCAGGTAGGAAAGTTCCGCAGGGCCACTGAACAACCAGCACATTCCAAGGTCTCCATGGACCCAAACGCACATTATGACGCATCCTCAGGAGAGGCCATTTCAACTCAGCCCCCTGGGTCGCGTGTTCCAGAGGCAGCAGATCAAACATATCTTGTCGCTAATAGCCAATGGGAATGCGAGGCATGCTGTACAGGGATCCATCCTTCGAAACCTGCTTTCCAGTCCTTCCATATGTTATGTCCTGGAGCCATGCAACAGGACTCGAATGTCCCGCAGAAGGAAACCTTGTGGTTTGGGGCAACCTCCAAACTCAGCGTGGGAAAACTTCCTTGGCCTCATGAGGCCCCCACTTCATGAAGGTGCCATCATGGACACATACTGCACCCTCAGCCGACGTGTGATCCTCAGCCTGACTTCAGATGCAGGAGATTTTGATTCAGCCTCTGCAGAGTGGGCCTGCTCTGCCCTTGGCTCCAATCCTCACACTAGCTTGTGTTTTCAGACTTCCGTCCTCACACTCCTGGCCCACAAACCCACCCTACTGGGAATTCTGGGGCCACAATGAAGCACTGTGCCTGCCTCCCAGGAGAAAAACTTTGTCTATGGTGCTGCCCAGAAACCACAAATGAGGATCAAACTGCTTGGCCCTCGGCAACACCCCAATTGCATAGGCTACCTTAAATAGTGATGCTCTGTCGCAAATAGCCTGAGCCCAGACCTTCCAACAGACACCGACACAGCTGGCTGCACACCCAGCACATTGGACCCGCCACTGCCTTAGGACACCATCCATTCCCAACCTGGGTTTTCAGTCATCGGATCCTTGACCTTATCTCCAATCCCTGCACAGAGGGGAACCTGATGCACAAGTCAGAACACCTCCTTCCCCATGGCAAGAAACCTTGCTGCTGGCAGTGAGTCAAACCTTCAGTGTAGGAGAAAACGGCATGGCCCATGAGGTCACGCCCAAGCGTGAGGGCCGCCTTGGGCACAAACACACATTGTGACCCTCAGCGTGAGTACCTTATTCAAGTAACGCCTCTCAGTGACTGGACCAAGAGCCCGCATATGTGGCTTGCCATGCCCATAGGCACCCAGGACTAACTAGATGGTGTTTATTCCAGTTGAGGGAACCCACTGCTGTGCTCTAGAGTCCCTCTCCTGGGGGATCCCCTGTGGCAGAAAACAGTACTCTTCATTCCCACAGAATGAACACAAACACTTGGGAGCTTGGACAATCCCCTGAGTGGAAGGCTCTTCCTCGGCCTCTGAGACAACCCCTACCCTGACCGGACACTGTAAACGCAACACCCAGAGACAAAATCCTGAGTGACTGCCTCCCACTTGCCCTACTTTGATTTCCAGAGGATCTCCCCTCACGGACTAAAGATCAGGCCTGCCATTACATTGGCCCCTAGCTGAGCCAAGTTTGCTTTTTCAGACATCTGTCCCCACAGCCCTGGCAAACACAGCCTCTAGGCTGGGTCCTCTGGAGCCATACCACAGGACCGTGCCTGCTCTCTCCTGGGAAACTGTGTCCATTCCTTTGGCCACACACCTCCAGAATATGAGAAACCTCAAGGCCTCCGAGGACATCCCACTACTGGGAGCCTCACTGGACTCACAGGGGCATTTGGACACAAGCTGAGCAGCTACATCCATAAATGCATGCACACAGATGTCAACAGAGATAGAAGGTTGAGCCAGACAGGCCTTTAGGCCGTAGTCTCAACTCTTGCTTTGGTTTCCAGGTGTCACTCCTCAGAGGCTTTGGTTCGAAGAACAGGGTATGGGGCTTTCCTGAGGCACGGAAGAGAACTCCTCTCGTCTCCACATGGGAAGTTTCCTTGTTGGAGCCGTGTCAAACACCTCATGTTGGAGAATCCTGCAGAGTCCCTGAGCCACCTCCACATTCCAAGCTCTCCCAGGCCACCAAGCCACAGTAGGACTGATCTTCAGGAGAGACCATTTCAACTCTCCCCTCTGGGTAGCTCACCCAGGAGCCCGCAGATTGAGCCTGCCTTGTCCTGACTAAAGAGTGGGAATATGAGGTGGCGTTCCCAGGCATCCATGCTTAGACACCTGCTCTCGAGTCTTTCCATATGGGGCCTCTTGGAACCATCCAATAGGACTCGACTGTCGTGCAGAAGGTAACCTTCAGTTTTGGAGCATGTCACAAATCCCATCGTAGGCAAAACTTTCTGGCCTCATGGAGCCCCCACCCCCTTCAGGAAGAGGCCATGCTGGACAAGAACTCTAGCCTGAGGCACGTCTCATAGTTGACATGACCTCAGTGCAGGAGATCTCGATTCAGCCTCTGCAGAGTGGGCCTGCCGTGCCCTCGGTCCCAAACCTCACGCTAGCTTGTGTTTTCAGACTTCCTTCCTCACACTCCTGGCAAACAAGCCCTCTGGACTAGGAACTCCAGAACCAAAACCCAGCCCAGTGTCTGCCCAACGGAAGAAAAACGTTTCCCTGTGGGGCTCTCCAGAAAACCCAGATGAGGATCACCTGCTCGGGCCTCGACGGTACCCGAACTGGATAGGCTGCTCTGGGCACTCATGCTCTGCCTGACACAGCCTGAAGCCAGACGTCCAGACAGACAAGGAGACAGCTGGCCGCACACCCAGCACTTCGGACACGCCATGGTCTTATGCCTTCACCTCATCCTAACCTTGGTTTTCAGATATCTGAACCTAGACATTATATCAATTCTCCACACAGCTGGGTATAGCAAGCACAAAACAGAACTCCTCCTTCCCCATGGCTGTCAAGCTTGCTCTTGGCATGGAGTCACACCTTCAGGGTGGGAGAAACCTTCATGGCCCCTGATGCCACGCCCAAACTTGAGTGCTGCTTGGGCACAAATTCACACTGTGACTCTCAGCATGAGCCCCATGTCAAAGAAAGGCCTGTCAGGGCCTGGACCAAGAGCCCACATATGGGGCTTGCCAAGCCCCTTTGCACCCAATTTTCACCACGGTTTGAATTTTCCAGTCGCCACGCCCGTACCTGGAGCTCTGCTCTGGAATCCCTTTCTTGGAGAGACCCATGAGCCAGACAACACGACTCCACCCTTCCCACAAAATGACCCCAAACTCTTGGGAGCTGGGACAAATCCCAAGAGAGGGATACTCGTCCACAGTACCTGAGGCCACCGCTCCAATCCACGGCTATCCCGGACACAACATCCAGAGACAAAAGCCTGAAGGAACGCCTCCCACTCGCCCTTGTTTCAGAGGCCCAGGAACTCCCTCTCGGGCTGTACATCCGGCCTGCCATACCCTAGGCGCCACTCCTAAGCTGAGTTTGTGTATTCAGACTTCTGTGCCCACAGCCTGGACCCACACAACATCCAGGCTAGGGCCTCTGGACCAAACAGCGAAAGATTGTGCCTGCCCTCTCCAAGGAAAGTGTGCCCAATTCATTGACCACAACCCTACAGGTTAGGGAAAAGCTCCAAGGTCCCTGAGGCCATCAATAGTATAGGCCACCCTGGACTAAGAGGGGCTCTCTGACACCAGCAGAGCAACTATCTCCACTTAGACTCTCAGACTGTGTCCCCAGAGACAGAAGGTTGAAATGGACAGGCCCCCAGGCCCTAATCTGAACCTTAGCTTTGGTTTCCATGTTTCCGTTCTCAGAGGACTGTTTTCGTAGACCAGCACATGGTGCTTTTCTGAGGCATCAAACCAAACATCTCTCATCTCCACATGGGCAGCTTTCTTACTGGGATGTATCAAACACTTCAGGTAGGAGAGTTCCGCAGGGCCACTGAACAACCAGCACATTCCATGGTCTCTATGGACCCAAACGCACATTATGACGCATCCTCAGGAGAGGCCATTTCAACTCAGCCCCCTGGGTCGCGTGTTCCAGAGGCAGCAGATCAAACATATCTTGTCGCTAATAGCCAATGGGAATGCGAGGCATGCAGTACAGGGATCCATCCTTCGAACCCAGCTCTCCAGTCCTTCCATATGGTATGTCCTGGAGCCATGCAACAGGACTCGAATGTCCCGCAGAAGGAAACCTTGTGGTTTGGGGCAACCTCCAAACTCAGCGTGGGAAAACTTCCTTGGCCTCATGAGGCCCCCACTTCATGAAGGTGCCATCATGGACACATACGCCAGCCTCAGCCAACGTCTGATCCTCAGCCTGACTTCAGATGCAGGAGATTTTGATTCAGCCTCTGCAGAGTGGGCCTGCTCTGCCCTTGGCTCCAATCCTCACACTAGCTTGTGTTTTCAGTCTTCCGTCCTCACACTCCTGGCCCACAAACCCTCCCTACTGGGAATTCTGGGGCCACAATGAAGCACTGTGCCTGCCTCCCAGGAGAAAAACATTGTCTATGGCGCTGCCCAGAAACCACAAATGAGGATCAAACTGCTTGGCCCTCGGCAACACCCCAATTGCATAGGCTACCTTAAACAGTGATGCTCTGTCGCAAATAGCCTGAGCCCAGTCCTTCCAACAGACACCGACACAGCTGGCTGCACACCCAGCACATTGGACCCGCCACTGCCTTAGGCCACCATCCATTCCCAACCTGGGTTTTCAGTCATCGGAACCTAGACCTTATCTCCAATCCCTGCACAGGGGGGATCCTGATGCACAAGTCAGAACCCCTCCTACCCCATGGCAAGAAACCTTGCTGCTGAAGTGAGTCAAACCTCCAGTGTAGTAGAAAACGGCATGGCCCATGAGGCCAAGCCCAAGCGTGAGGGCCGCCTTGGGCACAAACACACATTGTGACCCTCAGCGTGAGTACCTTATTCAAGTAACGCCTCTAAGTGACTGGACCAAGAGCCCGCATTTGTGGCTTGCCATGCCCATAGGCACCCAGGATTGACTAGATGGTGTGTATTCCAGTTGAGGGAACCCACTGCTGTGCTCTAGAGTCCCTCTCCTGGGGGGTCCCCTGTGGCAGAAAACAGTACTCTTCATTCCCACAGAATGAACACAAACACTTGGGAGCTTGGACAATCCCCTGAGAGGAAGGCTCATCCTCGGCCTCTGAGACAACCCCTACCCTGACCGGACACTGTAAACGCAACACCCAGAGACAAAATCCTGAGTGACTGCATCCCACTTGCCCTACTTTGATTTCCAGAGGATCTCCCCTCACGGACTAGAGATCAGGCCTGCCATTACATGGGCCCCTAGCTGAGCCAAGTTTGCTTTTTCAGACATCTGTCCCCACAGCCCTGGCAAACACAGCCTCTAGGCTGGGTCCTCTGGAGCCATACCACAGGACCATGCCTGCTCTCTCCTGGAAAATTTTGTCCATTCTTTGGCCACACACCTCCAGAATATGAGAAACCTCAAGGCCTCCGAGGACATCCCACTACTGGGAGCCTCACTGGACTCACAGGGGCATTCGGACACAAGCTGAGCAGCTACATCCATGAATGCATGCACACAGATGTCAACAGAGATAGAAGGTTGAGCCGGACAGGCCTTTAGGCCGTAGTCTCAACTCTTGCTTTGGTTTCCAGGTGTTACTCCTCAGAGGCTTTGGTTCGAAGAACAGGGTATGGGGCTTTCCTGAGGAACGGAACAGAACTCCTCTCGTCTCCACATGGGAAGTTTCCTTGTTGGAGCCGTGTCAAACACCTCATGTTGGAGAATCCTGCAGAGTCCCTGAGCCACCTCCACATTCCAAGGTCTCCCAGGCCACCAAGCCACAGTAGGACTGATCTTCAGGAGAGTCCATTTCATCTCTCCCCTCTGGGTAGCTCACCCAGGAGCCCGCAGATTGAGCCTGCCTTGTCCTGACTAAAGAGTGGGAATATGAGGTGGCGTTCCCAGGCATCCATGCTTAGACAACTGCTCTCGAGTCTTTCCATATGGGGCCTCATGGAACCATCCAATAGAACTCGACTGTCGTGCAGAAGGTAACCTTCAGTTTTGGAGCATGTCACAAATCCCATCGTAGGCAAAACTTTCTGGCCTCATGGAGCCCCCACACCCTTCAGGAAGAGGCCATGCTGGACAAGAACTCTAGCCTGAGGCACGTCTCATAGTTGACATGACCTCAGTGCAGGAGATCTCGATTCAGCCACTGCAGAGTGGGCCTGCCGTGCCCTCGGTCCCAAACCTCATGCTAGCTTGTTTTTTCAGACTTCCTTCCTCACACTCCTGGCAAACAAGCCCTCCGGACTAGGAACTCCGGAACCAAAACCCAGCCCAGTGTCTGCCCAACGGAAGAAAAACGTTTCCCTGTGGGGCTCTCCAGAAAACCCAGATGAGGATCAACCTGCTCGGGCCTCGACGGTACCCGAACTGGATAGGCTGCTCTGGGCACTCATACTCTGCCTGACACAGCCTGAAGCCAGACGTCCAGACAGACAAGGAGACAGCTGGCCGCACACCCAGCACTTCAGACACGCCATGGTCTTATGCCGTCACCTCATCCTAACCTTGGTTTTCAGATATCTGAACCTAGACATTATATCAATTCTCCACACAACTGGGTATAGCAAGCACAAAGCAGAATTCCTCCTTCCCCATGGCTGTCAAGCTTGCTCTTGGCATGGAGTCACACCTTCAGGGTGGGAGAAACCTTCATGGCCCCTGATGCCACGCCCAAACTTGAGTGCTGCTTGGGCACAAATTCACACTGTGACCCTCAGCATGAGCCCCATGTCAAAGAAAGGCCTGTCAGGGCCTGGACCAAGAGCCCACATATGGGGCTTGCCAAGCCCCTATGCACCCAATCCTCACCTCGGTTTGAATTTTCCAGTCGCCCCGCCCGTACCTATAGCTCTGCTCTAGAATCCCTTTCTTGGAGAGACCCATGAGCCAGACAACACGACTCCACCCTTCCCAAAAAATGACCCCAAACTCTTGGGAGCTGGGACAATCCCCAGAGAGGTATTCTTGTCCACAGTACCTGAGGCCACCGCTCCAATCCACGGCTATCCCAGACACAACATCCAGAGACAAAAGCCTGAAGGAACGCCTCCCACTCGCCCTTGTTTCAGAGTCCCAGGAGCTCTCTCTCTGGCTGTACATCCGGCCTGCCATACCCTAGGCGCCACTCATAAGCTGAGTTTGTGTATTCAGACTCTGTGCCCACAGCCTGGACCCACACAACATCCAGGCTTGGGCCTCTGGACCAAACAGCGAAAGATTGTGCCTGCCCTCTCCAAGGAAAGCGTGCCCAATCCATTGACCACAACCCTACAGGTTAGGGAAAAGCTCCAAGGTCCCTGAGGCCATCAATAGTATAGGCCACCCTGGACTAAGAGGGGCTCTCTGACACCAGCGGAGCAACTATCTCCACTTAGACTCTCAGACTGTGTCCCCAGAGACAGAAGGTTGAAATGGACAGGCCCCCAGGCCCTAATCTGAACCTTAGCTTTGGTTTCCATGTTTCCGTTCTCAGAGGACTGTTTTCGTAGACCAGCACATGGGGCTTTTCTGAGGCACCAAACCAATCATCTCTCATCTCCACATGGGCAGCTTTCTTACTGGGATGTATCAAACACTTCAGGTAGGAGAGTTCCGCAGGGCCACTGAACAACCAGCACATTCCATGGTCTCCATGGACCCAAACGCCCATTATGACGCATCCTCAGGAGAGGCCATTTAAACTCAGCCCCCTGGGTCGCGTGTTCCAGAGGCAGCAGATCAAACATATCTTGTCGCTAATAGCCAATGGGAATGCGAGGCATGCTGTACAGGGATCCATCCTTCGAACACTGCTCTCCAGTCCTTCCATATGGTATGTCCTGGAGCCATGCAACAGGACTCAAATGTCCCGCAGAAGGAAACCTTGTGGTTTGGGGCAACCTCCAAACTCAGCGTGGGAAAACTTCCTTGGCCTCATGAGGCCCCCACTTCATGAAGGTGCCATCATGGACACATACTGCACCCTCAGCCGACGTGTGATCCTCAGCCTGACTTCAGATGCAGGAGATTTTGATTCAGCCTCTGCAGAGTGGGCCTGCTCTGCCCTTGGCTCCAATCCTCACACTAGCTTGTGTTTTCAGACTTCCGTCCTCACACTCCTGGCCCACAAACCCTTTCTACTGGGAATTCTGGGGCCACAATGAAGCACTGTGCCTGCCTCCCAGGAGAAAATCCTTGTCTATGGCGCTGCCCAGAAACCCCAAATGAGGATCAAACTTCTTGGCCCTCGGCAACACCCCAATTGCATAGGCTACCTTAAACAGTGATGCTCTGTCGCAAATAGCCTGAGCCCAGACCTTCCAACAGACACCGACACAGCTGGCTGCACACCCAGCACATTGGACCCGCCACTGCCTTAGGCCACCATCCATTCCTAACCTGGGTTTTCAGTCATCGGAACCTAGACCTTATCTCCAATCCCTGCACAGGGGGGAACCTGATGCACAAGTCCGAACCCCTCCTACCCCATGGCAAGAAACCTTGCTGCTGGCAGTGAGTCAAACCTTCAGTGTAGGAGAAAACGGCATGGCCCATGAGGCCACGCCCAAGCGTGAGGGCCGCCTTGGGCACAAACACACATTGTGACCATCAGCGTGAGTACCTTATTCAAGTAACGCCTCTCAGTGACTGGACCAAGAGCCCGCATATGTGGCTTGCCATGCCCATAGGCACCCAGGACTAACTAGATGGTGTGTATTCCAGTTGAGGGAACCCACTGCTGTGCTCTAGAGTCCCTCTCCTGGGGGGTCCCCTGTGTCAGAAAACAGTACTCTTCATTCCCACAGAATGAACACAAACACTTGGGAGCTTGGACAATCCCCCGAGAGGAAGAGACTTCCTCGGCTTCTGAGACAACCCCTACCCTGACCGGACACTGTAAACGCAACACCCAGAGACAATATCCTGAGTGACTGCCTCCCACTTGCCCTACTTTGATTTCCAGAGGATCTCCCCTCACGGACTGGAGATCAGGCCTGCCATTACATTGGCCCCTAGCTGAGCCAAGTTTGCTTTTTCAGACATCTGTCCCCACAGCCCTGGCAAACACAGCCTCTAGGCTGGGTCCTCTGGAGCCATACCACAGGACCGTGCCTGCTCTCTCCTGGGAAACTGTGTCCATTCCTTTGGCCACACACCTCCAGAATATGAGAAACCTCAAGGCCTCCGAGGACATCCCACTACTGGGATCCTCACTGGACTCACAGGGGCATTCGGACACAAGCTGAGCAGCTACATCCATGAATGCATGCACACAGATGTCAACAGAGATAGAAGGTTGAGCCGGACAGGCCTTTAGGCCGTAGTCTCAACTCTTGCTTTGGTTTCCAGGTGTCACTCCTCAGAGGCTTTGGTTCGAAGAACAGGGTATGGGGCTTTCCTGAGGCACGGAACAGAACTCCTCTCGTCTCCACATGGGAAGTTTCCTTGTTGGAGCCGTGTCAAACACCTCATGTTGGAGAATCCTGCAGAGTCCCTGAGCCACCTCCACATTCCAAGGTCTCCCAGGCCACCAAGCCACAGTAGGACTGATCTTCAGGAGAGACCATTTCAACTCTCCCCTCTGGGTAGCTCACCCAAGAGCCCGCAGATTGAGCCTGCCTTGTCCTGACTAAAGAGTGGGAATATGAGGTGGCGTTCCCAGGTATCCATGCTTAGACACCTGCTCTCGAGTCTTTCCATATGGGGCCTCTTGGAACCATCCAATAGGACTCGACTGTCGTGCAGAAGGTAACCTTCAGTTTTGGAGCAGTTCACAAATCCCATCGTAGGCAAAACTTTCTGGCCTCATGAAGCCCCCACACCCTTCAGGAAGAGGCCATGCTGGACAAGAACTTAGCCTGAGGCACGTCTCATAGTTGACATGACCTCAGTGCAGGAGATCTCGATTCAGCCTCTGCAGAGTGGGCCTGCCGTGCCCTCGGTCCCAAACCTCACGCTAGCTTGTGTTTTCAGACTTCCTTCCTCACACTCCTGGCAAACAAGCCCTCCGGACTAGGAACTCCGGAACCAAAACCCAGCCCAGTGTCTGCCCAATGGAAGAAAAACGTTTCCCTGTGGGGCTCTCCAGAAAACCCAGATGAGGATCAACCTGCTCGGGCCTCGACGGTACCCGAACTGGATAGGCTGCTCTGGGCACTCATGCTCTGCCTGACACAGCCTGAAGCCAGACGTCCAGACAGACAAGGAGACAGCTGGCCGCACACCCAGCACTTCGGACACGCCATGGTCTTATGCCGTCACCTCATCCTAACCTTGGTTTTCAGATATCTGAACCTAGACATTATATCAATTCTCCACACAGCTGGGTATAGCAAGCACAAAACAGACTCCCTCCTTCCCCATGGCAGTCAAGCTTGCTCTTGGCATGCAGTCACACCTTCAGGGTGGGAGAAACCTTCATGGCCCCTGATGCCACGCCCAAACTTGAGTGCTGCTTGGGCACAAATTCACACTGTGACCCTCAGCATGAGCCCCATGTCAAAGAAAGGCCTGTCAGGGCCTGGACCAAGAGCCCACATATGGGGCTTGCCAAGCCCCTATGCACCCAATCCTCACCACGGTTTGAATTTTCCAGTCGCCCCGCCCGTACCTGGAGCTCTGCCTGGAATCCCTTTCTTGGAGAGACCCATGAGCCAGACTACACGACTCCACCCTTCCCACAAAATGACCCCAAACTCTTGGGAGCTGGGACAAATTTCCAGAGAGGGATACTCGTCCACAGTACCTGAGGCCACCGCTCCAATCCACGGCTATCCGGACACAACATCCAGAGACAAAAGCCTGAAGGAACGCCTCCCACTCGCCCTTGTTTCAGAGGCCCAGGAGCTCCCTCTCGGGCTGTACATCCGGCCGGCCATACCCTAGGTGCCACTCCTAAGCTGAGTTTGTGTATTCAGACTTCTGTGCCCACAGCCTGGACCCATACAACATCCAGGCTAGGGCCTCTGGACCAAACAGCGAAAGATTGTGCCTGCCCTCTCCAAGGAATGTGTGCCCAATCCATTGACCACAACCCTACAGGTTAGGGAAAAGCTACAAGGTCCCTGAGGCCATCAATAATATAGGCCACCCTGGACTAAGAGGGGCTCTCTGACACCAGCGGAGCAACTATCTTCACTTAGACTCTCAGACAGTGTCCCCAGAGACAGAAGGTTGAAATGGTCAGGCCCCCAGGCCCTAATCTGAACCTTAGCTTTGGTTTCCATGTTTCCGTTCTCAGAGGACTGTTTTCGTAGACCAGCACATGGGGCTTTTCTGAGGCACCAAACCAAACCTCTCTCATCTCCACATGGGCAGCTTTCTTACTGGGGTGTATCAAACACTTCAGGTAGGAAAGTTCCGCAGGGCCACTGAACAACCAGCACATTCCAAGGTCTCCATGGACCCAAACGCACATTATGACGCATCCTCAGGAGAGGCCATTTCAACTCAGCCCCCTGGGTCGCGTGTTCCAGAGGCAGCAGATCAAACATATCTTGTCGCTAATAGCCAATGGGAATGCGAGGCATGCTGTACAGGGATCCATCCTTCGAAACCTGCTCTCCAGTCCTTCCATATGTTATGTCCTGGAGCCATGCAACAGGACTCGAATGTCCCGCAGAAGGAAACCTTGTGGTTTGGGGCAACCTCCAAACTCAGCGTGGGAAAACTTCCTTGGCCTCATGAGGCCCCCACTTCATGAAGGTGCCATCATGGACACATACTGCACCCTCAGCCGACGTGTGATCCTCAGCCTGACTTCAGATGCAGGAGATTTTGATTCAGCCTCTGCAGAGTGGGCCTGCTCTGCCCTTGGCTCCAATCCTCACACTAGCTTGTGTTTTCAGACTTCCGTCCTCACACTCCTGGCCCACAAACCCACCCTACTGGGAATTCTGGGGCCACAATGAAGCACTGTGCCTGCCTCCCAGGAGAAAAACTTTGTCTATGGTGCTGCCCAGAAACCACAAATGAGGATCAAACTGCTTGGCCCTCGGCAACACCCCAATTGCATAGGCTACCTTAAATAGTGATGCTCTGTCGCAAATAGCCTGAGCCCAGACCTTCCAACAGACACCGACACAGCTGGCTGCACACCCAGCACATTGGACCCGCCACTGCCTTAGGACACCATCCATTCCCAACCTGGGTTTTCAGTCATCGGATCCTTGACCTTATCTCCAATCCCTGCACAGAGGGGAACCTGATGCACAAGTCAGAACACCTCCTTCCCCATGGCAAGAAACCTTGCTGCTGGCAGTGAGTCAAACCTTCAGTGTAGGAGAAAACGGCATGGCCCATGAGGTCACGCCCAAGCGTGAGGGCCGCCTTGGGCACAAACACACATTGTGACCCTCAGCGTGAGTACCTTATTCAAGTAACGCCTCTCAGTGACTGGACCAAGAGCCCGCATATGTGGCTTGCCATGCCCATAGGCACCCAGGACTAACTAGATGGTGTTTATTCCAGTTGAGGGAACCCACTGCTGTGCTCTAGAGTCCCTCTCCTGGGGGATCCCCTGTGGCAGAAAACAGTACTCTTCATTCCCACAGAATGAACACAAACACTTGGGAGCTTGGACAATCCCCCGAGTGGAAGGCTCTTCCTCGGCCTCTGAGACAACCCCTACCCTGACCGGACACTGTAAACGCAACACCCAGAGACAAAATCCTGAGTGACTGCCTCCCACTTGCCCTACTTTGATTTCCAGAGGATCTCCCCTCACGGACTAGAGATCAGGCCTGCCATTACATTGGCCCCTAGCTGAGCCAAGTTTGCTTTTTCAGACATCTGTCCCCACAGCCCTGGCAAACACAGCCTCTAGGCTGGGTCCTCTGGAGCCATACCACAGGACCGTGCCTGCTCTCTCCTGGGAAACTGTGTCCATTCCTTTGGCCACACACCTCCAGAATATGAGAAACCTCAAGGCCTCCGAGGACATCCCACTACTGGGAGCCTCACTGGACTCACAGGGGCATTTGGACACAAGCTGAGCAGCTACATCCATAAATGCATGCACACAGATGTCAACAGAGATAGAAGGTTGAGCCAGACAGGCCTTTAGGCCGTAGTCTCAACTCTTGCTTTGGTTTCCAGGTGTCACTCCTCAGAGGCTTTGGTTCGAAGAACAGGGTATGGGGCTTTCCTGAGGCACGGAAGAGAACTCCTCTCGTCTCCACATGGGAAGTTTCCTTGTTGGAGCCGTGTCAAACACCTCATGTTGGAGAATCCTGCAGAGTCCCTGAGCCACCTCCACATTCCAAGCTCTCCCAGGCCACCAAGCCACAGTAGGACTGATCTTCAGGAGAGACCATTTCAACTCTCCCCTCTGGGTAGCTCACCCAGGAGCCCGCAGATTGAGCCTGCCTTGTCCTGACTAAAGAGTGGGAATATGAGGTGGCGTTCCCAGGCATCCATGCTTAGACACCTGCTCTCGAGTCTTTCCATATGGGGCCTCTTGGAACCATCCAATAGGACTCGACTGTCGTGCAGAAGGTAACCTTCAGTTTTGGAGCAGTTCACAAATCCCATCGTAGGCAAAACTTTCTGGCCTCATGGAGCCCCCACCCCCTTCAGGAAGAGGCCATGCTGGACAAGAACTCTAGCCTGAGGCACGTCTCATAGTTGACATGACCTCAGTGCAGGAGATCTCGATTCAGCCTCTGCAGAGTGGGCCTGCCGTGCCCTCGGTCCCAAACCTCACGCTAGCTTGTGTTTTCAGACTTCCTTCCTCACACTCCTGGCAAACAAGCCCTCTGGACTAGGAACTCCAGAACCAAAACCCAGCCCAGTGTCTGCCCAACGGAAGAAAAACGTTTCCCTGTGGGGCTCTCCAGAAAACCCAGATGAGGATCACCTGCTCGGGCCTCGACGGTACCCGAACTGGATAGGCTGCTCTGGGCACTCATGCTCTGCCTGACACAGCCTGAAGCCAGACGTCCAGACAGACAAGGAGACAGCTGGCCGCACACCCAGCACTTCGGACACGCCATGGTCTTATGCCTTCACCTCATCCTAACCTTGGTTTTCAGATATCTGAACCTAGACATTATATCAATTCTCCACACAGCTGGGTATAGCAAGCACAAAACAGAACTCCTCCTTCCCCATGGCTTTCAAGCTTGCTCTTGGCATGGAGTCACACCTTCAGGGTGGGAGAAACCTTCATGGCCCCTGATGCCACGCCCAAACTTGAGTGCTGCTTGGGCACAAATTCACACTGTGACTCTCAGCATGAGCCCCATGTCAAAGAAAGGCCTGTCAGGGCCTGGACCAAGAGCCCACATATGGGGCTTGCCAAGCCCCTTTGCACCCAATTTTCACCACGGTTTGAATTTTCCAGTCGCCACGCCCGTACCTGGAGCTCTGCTCTGGAATCCCTTTCTTGGAGAGACCCATGAGCCAGACAACACGACTCCACCCTTCCCACAAAATGACCCCAAACTCTTGGGAGCTGGGACAAATCCCAAGAGAGGGATACTCGTCCACAGTACCTGAGGCCACCGCTCCAATCCACGGCTATCCCGGACACAACATCCAGAGACAAAAGCCTGAAGGAACGCCTCCCACTCGCCCTTGTTTCAGAGGCCCAGGAACTCCCTCTCGGGCTGTACATCCGGCCTGCCATACCCTAGGCGCCACTCCTAAGCTGAGTTTGTGTATTCAGACTTCTGTGCCCACAGCCTGGACCCACACAACATCCAGGCTAGGGCCTCTGGACCAAACAGCGAAAGATTGTGCTTGCCCTCTCCAAGGAAAGTGTGCCCAATTCATTGACCACAACCCTACAGGTTAGGGAAAAGCTCCAAGGTCCCTGAGGCCATCAATAGTATAGGCCACCCTGGACTAAGAGGGGCTCTCTGACACCAGCAGAGCAACTATCTCCACTTAGACTCTCAGACTGTGTCCCCAGAGACAGAAGGTTGAAATGGACAGGCCCCCAGGCCCTAATCTGAACCTTAGCTTTGGTTTCCATGTTTCCGTTCTCAGAGGACTGTTTTCGTAGACCAGCACATGGTGCTTTTCTGAGGCATCAAACCAAACATCTCTCATCTCCACATGGGCAGCTTTCTTACTGGGATGTATCAAACACTTCAGGTAGTAGAGTTCCGCAGGGCCACTGAACAACCAGCACATTCCATGGTCTCTATGGACCCAAACGCACATTATGACGCATCCTCAGGAGAGGCCATTTCAACTCAGCCCCCTGGGTCGCGTGTTCCAGAGGCAGCAGATCAAACATATCTTGTCGCTAATAGCCAATGGGAATGCGAGGCATGCAGTACAGGGATCCATCCTTCGAACCCAGCTCTCCAGTCCTTCCATATGGTATGTCCTGGAGCCATGCAACAGGACTCGAATGTCCCGCAGAAGGAAACCTTGTGGTTTGGGGCAACCTCCAAACTCAGCGTGGGAAAACTTCCTTGGCCTCATGAGGCCCCCACTTCATGAAGGTGCCATCATGGACACATACGCCAGCCTCAGCCAACGTCTGATCCTCAGCCTGACTTCAGATGCAGGAGATTTTGATTCAGCCTCTGCAGAGTGGGCCTGCTCTGCCCTTGGCTCCAATCCTCACACTAGCTTGTGTTTTCAGTCTTCCGTCCTCACACTCCTGGCCCACAAACCCTCCCTACTGGGAATTCTGGGGCCACAATGAAGCACTGTGCCTGCCTCCCAGGAGAAAAACATTGTCTATGGCGCTGCCCAGAAACCACAAATGAGGATCAAACTGCTTGGCCCTCGGCAACACCCCAATTGCATAGGCTACCTTAAACAGTGATGCTCTGTCGCAAATAGCCTGAGCCCAGTCCTTCCAACAGACACCGACACAGCTGGCTGCACACCCAGCACATTGGACCCGCCACTGCCTTAGGCCACCATCCATTCCCAACCTGGGTTTTCAGTCATCGGAACCTAGACCTTATCTCCAATCCCTGCACAGGGGGGATCCTGATGCACAAGTCAGAACCCCTCCTACCCCATGGCAAGAAACCTTGCTGCTGAAGTGAGTCAAACCTCCAGTGTAGTAGAAAACGGCATGGCCCATGAGGCCAAGCCCAAGCGTGAGGGCCGCCTTGGGCACAAACACACATTGTGACCCTCAGCGTGAGTACCTTATTCAAGTAACGCCTCTCAGTGACTGGACCAAGAGCCCGCATTTGTGGCTTGCCATGCCCATAGGCACCCAGGATTGACTAGATGGTGTGTATTCCAGTTGAGGGAACCCACTGCTGTGCTCTAGAGTCCCTCTCCTGGGGGGTCCCCTGTGGCAGAAAACAGTACTCTTCATTCCCACAGAATGAACACAAACACTTGGGAGCTTGGACAATCCCCTGAGAGGAAGGCTCATCCTCGGCCTCTGAGACAACCCCTACCCTGACCGGACACTGTAAACGCAACACCCAGAGACAAAATCCTGAGTGACTGCATCCCACTTGCCCTACTTTGATTTCCAGAGGATCTCCCCTCACGGACTAGAGATCAGGCCTGCCATTACATGGGCCCCTAGCTGAGCCAAGTTTGCTTTTTCAGACATCTGTCCCCACAGCCCTGGCAAACACAGCCTCTAGGCTGGGTCCTCTGGAGCCATACCACAGGACCATGCCTGCTCTCTCCTGGAAAATTTTGTCCATTCTTTGGCCACACACCTCCAGAATATGAGAAACCTCAAGGCCTCCGAGGACATCCCACTACTGGGAGCCTCACTGGACTCACAGGGGCATTCGGACACAAGCTGAGCAGCTACATCCATGAATGCATGCACACAGATGTCAACAGAGATAGAAGGTTGAGCCGGACAGGCCTTTAGGCCGTAGTCTCAACTCTTGCTTTGGTTTCCAGGTGTTACTCCTCAGAGGCTTTGGTTCGAAGAACAGGGTATGGGGCTTTCCTGAGGAACGGAACAGAACTCCTCTCGTCTCCACATGGGAAGTTTCCTTGTTGGAGCCGTGTCAAACACCTCATGTTGGAGAATCCTGCAGAGTCCCTGAGCCACCTCCACATTCCAAGGTCTCCCAGGCCACCAAGCCACAGTAGGACTGATCTTCAGGAGAGTCCATTTCATCTCTCCCCTCTGGGTAGCTCACCCAGGAGCCCGCAGATTGAGCCTGCCTTGTCCTGACTAAAGAGTGGGAATATGAGGTGGCGTTCCCAGGCATCCATGCTTAGACAACTGCTCTCGAGTCTTTCCATATGGGGCCTCATGGAACCATCCAATAGAACTCGACTGTCGTGCAGAAGGTAACCTTCAGTTTTGGAGCATGTCACAAATCCCATCGTAGGCAAAACTTTCTGGCCTCATGGAGCCCCCACACCCTTCAGGAAGAGGCCATGCTGGACAAGAACTCTAGCCTGAGGCACGTCTCATAGTTGACATGACCTCAGTGCAGGAGATCTCGATTCAGCCACTGCAGAGTGGGCCTGCCGTGCCCTCGGTCCCAAACCTCATGCTAGCTTGTTTTTTCAGACTTCCTTCCTCACACTCCTGGCAAACAAGCCCTCCGGACTAGGAACTCCGGAACCAAAACCCAGCCCAGTGTCTGCCCAACGGAAGAAAAACGTTTCCCTGTGGGGCTCTCCAGAAAACCCAGATGAGGATCAACCTGCTCGGGCCTCGACGGTACCCGAACTGGATAGGCTGCTCTGGGCACTCATGCTCTGCCTGACACAGCCTGAAGCCAGACGTCCAGACAGACAAGGAGACAGCTGGCCGCACACCCAGCACTTCAGACACGCCATGGTCTTATGCCGTCACCTCATCCTAACCTTGGTTTTCAGATATCTGAACCTAGACATTATATCAATTCTCCACACAACTGGGTATAGCAAGCACAAAGCAGAATTCCTCCTTCCCCATGGCTGTCAAGCTTGCTCTTGGCATGGAGTCACACCTTCAGGGTGGGAGAAACCTTCATGGCCCCTGATGCCACGCCCAAACTTGAGTGCTGCTTGGGCACAAATTCACACTGTGACCCTCAGCATGAGCCCCATGTCAAAGAAAGGCCTGTCAGGGCCTGGACCAAGAGCCCACATATGGGGCTTGCCAAGCCCCTATGCACCCAATCCTCACCTCGGTTTGAATTTTCCAGTCGCCCCGCCCGTACCTATAGCTCTGCTCTAGAATCCCTTTCTTGGAGAGACCCATGAGCCAGACAACACGACTCCACCCTTCCCAAAAAATGACCCCAAACTCTTGGGAGCTGGGACAATCCCCAGAGAGGTATTCTTGTCCACAGTACCTGAGGCCACCGCTCCAATCCACGGCTATCCCAGACACAACATCCAGAGACAAAAGCCTGAAGGAACGCCTCCCACTCGCCCTTGTTTCAGAGTCCCAGGAGCTCTCTCTCTGGCTGTACATCCGGCCTGCCATACCCTAGGCGCCACTCATAAGCTGAGTTTGTGTATTCAGACTCTGTGCCCACAGCCTGGACCCACACAACATCCAGGCTTGGGCCTCTGGACCAAACAGCGAAAGATTGTGCCTGCCCTCTCCAAGGAAAGCGTGCCCAATCCATTGACCACAACCCTACAGGTTAGGGAAAAGCTCCAAGGTCCCTGAGGCCATCAATAGTATAGGCCACCCTGGACTAAGAGGGGCTCTCTGACACCAGCGGAGCAACTATCTCCACTTAGACTCTCAGACTGTGTCCCCAGAGACAGAAGGTTGAAATGGACAGGCCCCCAGGCCCTAATCTGAACCTTAGCTTTGGTTTCCATGTTTCCGTTCTCAGAGGACTGTTTTCGTAGACCAGCACATGGGGCTTTTCTGAGGCACCAAACCAATCATCTCTCATCTCCACATGGGCAGCTTTCTTACTGGGATGTATCAAACACTTCAGGTAGGAGAGTTCCGCAGGGCCACTGAACAACCAGCACATTCCATGGTCTCCATGGACCCAAACGCCCATTATGACGCATCCTCAGGAGAGGCCATTTAAACTCAGCCCCCTGGGTCGCGTGTTCCAGAGGCAGCAGATCAAACATATCTTGTCGCTAATAGCCAATGGGAATGCGAGGCATGCTGTACAGGGATCCATCCTTCGAACACTGCTCTCCAGTCCTTCCATATGGTATGTCCTGGAGCCATGCAACAGGACTCAAATGTCCCGCAGAAGGAAACCTTGTGGTTTGGGGCAACCTCCAAACTCAGCGTGGGAAAACTTCCTTGGCCTCATGAGGCCCCCACTTCATGAAGGTGCCATCATGGACACATACTGCACCCTCAGCCGACGTGTGATCCTCAGCCTGACTTCAGATGCAGGAGATTTTGATTCAGCCTCTGCAGAGTGGGCCTGCTCTGCCCTTGGCTCCAATCCTCACACTAGCTTGTGTTTTCAGACTTCCGTCCTCACACTCCTGGCCCACAAACCCTTTCTACTGGGAATTCTGGGGCCACAATGAAGCACTGTGCCTGCCTCCCAGGAGAAAATCCTTGTCTATGGCGCTGCCCAGAAACCCCAAATGAGGATCAAACTTCTTGGCCCTCGGCAACACCCCAATTGCATAGGCTACCTTAAACAGTGATGCTCTGTCGCAAATAGCCTGAGCCCAGACCTTCCAACAGACACCGACACAGCTGGCTGCACACCCAGCACATTGGACCCGCCACTGCCTTAGGCCACCATCCATTCCTAACCTGGGTTTTCAGTCATCGGAACCTAGACCTTATCTCCAATCCCTGCACAGGGGGGAACCTGATGCACAAGTCCGAACCCCTCCTACCCCATGGCAAGAAACCTTGCTGCTGGCAGTGAGTCAAACCTTCAGTGTAGGAGAAAACGGCATGGCCCATGAGGCCACGCCCAAGCGTGAGGGCCGCCTTAGGCACAAACACACATTGTGACCATCAGCGTGAGTACCTTATTCAAGTAACGCCTCTCAGTGACTGGACCAAGAGCCCGCATATGTGGCTTGCCATGCCCATAGGCACCCAGGACTAACTAGATGGTGTGTATTCCAGTTGAGGGAACCCACTGCTGTGCTCTAGAGTCCCTCTCCTGGGGGGTCCCCTGTGTCAGAAAACAGTACTCTTCATTCCCACAGAATGAACACAAACACTTGGGAGCTTGGACAATCCCCCGAGAGGAAGAGACTTCCTCGGCTTCTGAGACAACCCCTACCCTGACCGGACACTGTAAACGCAACACCCAGAGACAATATCCTGAGTGACTGCCTCCCACTTGCCCTACTTTGATTTCCAGAGGATCTCCCCTCACGGACTGGAGATCAGGCCTGCCATTACATTGGCCCCTAGCTGAGCCAAGTTTGCTTTTTCAGACATCTGTCCCCACAGCCCTGGCAAACACAGCCTCTAGGCTGGGTCCTCTGGAGCCATACCACAGGACCGTGCCTGCTCTCTCCTGGGAAACTGTGTCCATTCCTTTGGCCACACACCTCCAGAATATGAGAAACCTCAAGGCCTCCGAGGACATCCCACTACTGGGATCCTCACTGGACTCACAGGGGCATTCGGACACAAGCTGAGCAGCTACATCCATGAATGCATGCACACAGATGTCAACAGAGATAGAAGGTTGAGCCGGACAGGCCTTTAGGCCGTAGTCTCAACTCTTGCTTTGGTTTCCAGGTGTCACTCCTCAGAGGCTTTGGTTCGAAGAACAGGGTATGGGGCTTTCCTGAGGCACGGAACAGAACTCCTCTCGTCTCCACATGGGAAGTTTCCTTGTTGGAGCCGTGTCAAACACCTCATGTTGGAGAATCCTGCAGAGTCCCTGAGCCACCTCCACATTCCAAGGTCTCCCAGGCCACCAAGCCACAGTAGGACTGATCTTCAGGAGAGACCATTTCAACTCTCCCCTCTGGGTAGCTCACCCAAGAGCCCGCAGATTGAGCCTGCCTTGTCCTGACTAAAGAGTGGGAATATGAGGTGGCGTTCCCAGGTATCCATGCTTAGACACCTGCTCTCGAGTCTTTCCATATGGGGCCTCTTGGAACCATCCAATAGGACTCGACTGTCGTGCAGAAGGTAACCTTCAGTTTTGGAGCAGTTCACAAATCCCATCGTAGGCAAAACTTTCTGGCCTCATGAAGCCCCCACACCCTTCAGGAAGAGGCCATGCTGGACAAGAACTTAGCCTGAGGCACGTCTCATAGTTGACATGACCTCAGTGCAGGAGATCTCGATTCAGCCTCTGCAGAGTGGGCCTGCCGTGCCCTCGGTCCCAAACCTCACGCTAGCTTGTGTTTTCAGACTTCCTTCCTCACACTCCTGGCAAACAAGCCCTCCGGACTAGGAACTCCGGAACCAAAACCCAGCCCAGTGTCTGCCCAATGGAAGAAAAACGTTTCCCTGTGGGGCTCTCCAGAAAACCCAGATGAGGATCAACCTGCTCGGGCCTCGACGGTACCCGAACTGGATAGGCTGCTCTGGGCACTCATGCTCTGCCTGACACAGCCTGAAGCCAGACGTCCAGACAGACAAGGAGACAGCTGGCCGCACACCCAGCACTTCGGACACGCCATGGTCTTATGCCGTCACCTCATCCTAACCTTGGTTTTCAGATATCTGAACCTAGACATTATATCAATTCTCCACACAGCTGGGTATAGCAAGCACAAAACAGACTCCCTCCTTCCCCATGGCAGTCAAGCTTGCTCTTGGCATGCAGTCACACCTTCAGGGTGGGAGAAACCTTCATGGCCCCTGATGCCACGCCCAAACTTGAGTGCTGCTTGGGCACAAATTCACACTGTGACCCTCAGCATGAGCCCCATGTCAAAGAAAGGCCTGTCAGGGCCTGGACCAAGAGCCCACATATGGGGCTTGCCAAGCCCCTATGCACCCAATCCTCACCACGGTTTGAATTTTCCAGTCGCCCCGCCCGTACCTGGAGCTCTGCCTGGAATCCCTTTCTTGGAGAGACCCATGAGCCAGACTACACGACTCCACCCTTCCCACAAAATGACCCCAAACTCTTGGGAGCTGGGACAAATTTCCAGAGAGGGATACTCGTCCACAGTACCTGAGGCCACCGCTCCAATCCACGGCTATCCGGACACAACATCCAGAGACAAAAGCCTGAAGGAACGCCTCCCACTCGCCCTTGTTTCAGAGGCCCAGGAGCTCCCTCTCGGGCTGTACATCCGGCCGGCCATACCCTAGGCGCCACTCCTAAGCTGAGTTTGTGTATTCAGACTTCTGTGCCCACAGCCTGGACCCATACAACATCCAGGCTAGGGCCTCTGGACCAAACAGCGAAAGATTGTGCCTGCCCTCTCCAAGGAATGTGTGCCCAATCCATTGACCACAACCCTACAGGTTAGGGAAAAGCTACAAGGTCCCTGAGGCCATCAATAATATAGGCCACCCTGGACTAAGAGGGGCTCTCTGACACCAGCGGAGCAACTATCTTCACTTAGACTCTCAGACAGTGTCCCCAGAGACAGAAGGTTGAAATGGTCAGGCCCCCAGGCCCTAATCTGAACCTTAGCTTTGGTTTCCATGTTTCCGTTCTCAGAGGACTGTTTTCGTAGACCAGCACATGGGGCTTTTCTGAGGCACCAAACCAAACCTCTCTCATCTCCACATGGGCAGCTTTCTTACTGGGGTGTATCAAACACTTCAGGTAGGAAAGTTCCGCAGGGCCACTGAACAACCAGCACATTCCAAGGTCTCCATGGACCCAAACGCACATTATGACGCATCCTCAGGAGAGGCCATTTCAACTCAGCCCCCTGGGTCGCGTGTTCCAGAGGCAGCAGATCAAACATATCTTGTCGCTAATAGCCAATGGGAATGCGAGGCATGCTGTACAGGGATCCATCCTTCGAAACCTGCTCTCCAGTCCTTCCATATGTTATGTCCTGGAGCCATGCAACAGGACTCGAATGTCCCGCAGAAGGAAACCTTGTGGTTTGGGGCAACCTCCAAACTCAGCGTGGGAAAACTTCCTTGGCCTCATGAGGCCCCCACTTCATGAAGGTGCCATCATGGACACATACTGCACCCTCAGCCGACGTGTGATCCTCAGCCTGACTTCAGATGCAGGAGATTTTGATTCAGCCTCTGCAGAGTGGGCCTGCTCTGCCCTTGGCTCCAATCCTCACACTAGCTTGTGTTTTCAGACTTCCGTCCTCACACTCCTGGCCCACAAACCCACCCTACTGGGAATTCTGGGGCCACAATGAAGCACTGTGCCTGCCTCCCAGGAGAAAAACTTTGTCTATGGTGCTGCCCAGAAACCACAAATGAGGATCAAACTGCTTGGCCCTCGGCAACACCCCAATTGCATAGGCTACCTTAAATAGTGATGCTCTGTCGCAAATAGCCTGAGCCCAGACCTTCCAACAGACACCGACACAGCTGGCTGCACACCCAGCACATTGGACCCGCCACTGCCTTAGGACACCATCCATTCCCAACCTGGGTTTTCAGTCATCGGATCCTTGACCTTATCTCCAATCCCTGCACAGAGGGGAACCTGATGCACAAGTCAGAACACCTCCTTCCCCATGGCAAGAAACCTTGCTGCTGGCAGTGAGTCAAACCTTCAGTGTAGGAGAAAACGGCATGGCCCATGAGGTCACGCCCAAGCGTGAGGGCCGCCTTGGGCACAAACACACATTGTGACCCTCAGCGTGAGTACCTTATTCAAGTAACGCCTCTCAGTGACTGGACCAAGAGCCCGCATATGTGGCTTGCCATGCCCATAGGCACCCAGGACTAACTAGATGGTGTTTATTCCAGTTGAGGGAACCCACTGCTGTGCTCTAGAGTCCCTCTCCTGGGGGATCCCCTGTGGCAGAAAACAGTACTCTTCATTCCCACAGAATGAACACAAACACTTGGGAGCTTGGACAATCCCCCGAGTGGAAGGCTCTTCCTCGGCCTCTGAGACAACCCCTACCCTGACCGGACACTGTAAACGCAACACCCAGAGACAAAATCCTGAGTGACTGCCTCCCACTTGCCCTACTTTGATTTCCAGAGGATCTCCCCTCACGGACTAGAGATCAGGCCTGCCATTACATTGGCCCCTAGCTGAGCCAAGTTTGCTTTTTCAGACATCTGTCCCCACAGCCCTGGCAAACACAGCCTCTAGGCTGGGTCCTCTGGAGCCATACCACAGGACCGTGCCTGCTCTCTCCTGGGAAACTGTGTCCATTCCTTTGGCCACACACCTCCAGAATATGAGAAACCTCAAGGCCTCCGAGGACATCCCACTACTGGGAGCCTCACTGGACTCACAGGGGCATTTGGACACAAGCTGAGCAGCTACATCCATAAATGCATGCACACAGATGTCAACAGAGATAGAAGGTTGAGCCAGACAGGCCTTTAGGCCGTAGTCTCAACTCTTGCTTTGGTTTCCAGGTGTCACTCCTCAGAGGCTTTGGTTCGAAGAACAGGGTATGGGGCTTTCCTGAGGCACGGAAGAGAACTCCTCTCGTCTCCACATGGGAAGTTTCCTTGTTGGAGCCGTGTCAAACACCTCATGTTGGAGAATCCTGCAGAGTCCCTGAGCCACCTCCACATTCCAAGCTCTCCCAGGCCACCAAGCCACAGTAGGACTGATCTTCAGGAGAGACCATTTCAACTCTCCCCTCTGGGTAGCTCACCCAGGAGCCCGCAGATTGAGCCTGCCTTGTCCTGACTAAAGAGTGGGAATATGAGGTGGCGTTCCCAGGCATCCATGCTTAGACACCTGCTCTCGAGTCTTTCCATATGGGGCCTCTTGGAACCATCCAATAGGACTCGACTGTCGTGCAGAAGGTAACCTTCAGTTTTGGAGCATGTCACAAATCCCATCGTAGGCAAAACTTTCTGGCCTCATGGAGCCCCCACCCCCTTCAGGAAGAGGCCATGCTGGACAAGAACTCTAGCCTGAGGCACGTCTCATAGTTGACATGACCTCAGTGCAGGAGATCTCGATTCAGCCTCTGCAGAGTGGGCCTGCCGTGCCCTCGGTCCCAAACCTCACGCTAGCTTGTGTTTTCAGACTTCCTTCCTCACACTCCTGGCAAACAAGCCCTCTGGACTAGGAACTCCAGAACCAAAACCCAGCCCAGTGTCTGCCCAACGGAAGAAAAACGTTTCCCTGTGGGGCTCTCCAGAAAACCCAGATGAGGATCACCTGCTCGGGCCTCGACGGTACCCGAACTGGATAGGCTGCTCTGGGCACTCATGCTCTGCCTGACACAGCCTGAAGCCAGACGTCCAGACAGACAAGGAGACAGCTGGCCGCACACCCAGCACTTCGGACACGCCATGGTCTTATGCCTTCACCTCATCCTAACCTTGGTTTTCAGATATCTGAACCTAGACATTATATCAATTCTCCACACAGCTGGGTATAGCAAGCACAAAACAGAATTCCTCCTTCCCCATGGCTGTCAAGCTTGCTCTTGGCATGGAGTCACACCTTCAGGGTGGGAGAAACCTTCATGGCCCCTGATGCCACGCCCAAACTTGAGTGCTGCTTGGGCACAAATTCACACTGTGACCCTCAGCATGAGCCCCATGTCAAAGAAAGGCCTGTCAGGGCCTGGACCAAGAGCCCACATATGGGGCTTGCCAAGCCCCTATGCACCCAATCCTCACCTCGGTTTGAATTTTCCAGTCGCCCCGCCCGTACCTATAGCTCTGCTCTAGAATCCCTTTCTTGGAGAGACCCATGAGCCAGACAACACGACTCCACCCTTCCCAAAAAATGACCCCAAACTCTTGGGAGCTGGGACAATCCCCAGAGAGGTATTCTTGTCCACAGTACCTGAGGCCACCGCTCCAATCCACGGCTATCCCAGACACAACATCCAGAGACAAAAGCCTGAAGGAACGCCTCCCACTCGCCCTTGTTTCAGAGTCCCAGGAGCTCTCTCTCTGGCTGTACATCCGGCCTGCCATACCCTAGGCGCCACTCATAAGCTGAGTTTGTGTATTCAGACTCTGTGCCCACAGCCTGGACCCACACAACATCCAGGCTTGGGCCTCTGGACCAAACAGCGAAAGATTGTGCCTGCCCTCTCCAAGGAAAGCGTGCCCAATCCATTGACCACAACCCTACAGGTTAGGGAAAAGCTCCAAGGTCCCTGAGGCCATCAATAGTATAGGCCACCCTGGACTAAGAGGGGCTCTCTGACACCAGCGGAGCAACTATCTCCACTTAGACTCTCAGACTGTGTCCCCAGAGACAGAAGGTTGAAATGGACAGGCCCCCAGGCCCTAATCTGAACCTTAGCTTTGGTTTCCATGTTTCCGTTCTCAGAGGACTGTTTTCGTAGACCAGCACATGGGGCTTTTCTGAGGCACCAAACCAATCATCTCTCATCTCCACATGGGCAGCTTTCTTACTGGGATGTATCAAACACTTCAGGTAGGAGAGTTCCGCAGGGCCACTGAACAACCAGCACATTCCATGGTCTCCATGGACCCAAACGCCCATTATGACGCATCCTCAGGAGAGGCCATTTAAACTCAGCCCCCTGGGTCGCGTGTTCCAGAGGCAGCAGATCAAACATATCTTGTCGCTAATAGCCAATGGGAATGCGAGGCATGCTGTACAGGGATCCATCCTTCGAACACTGCTCTCCAGTCCTTCCATATGGTATGTCCTGGAGCCATGCAACAGGACTCAAATGTCCCGCAGAAGGAAACCTTGTGGTTTGGGGCAACCTCCAAACTCAGCGTGGGAAAACTTCCTTGGCCTCATGAGGCCCCCACTTCATGAAGGTGCCATCATGGACACATACTGCACCCTCAGCCGACGTGTGATCCTCAGCCTGACTTCAGATGCAGGAGATTTTGATTCAGCCTCTGCAGAGTGGGCCTGCTCTGCCCTTGGCTCCAATCCTCACACTAGCTTGTGTTTTCAGACTTCCGTCCTCACACTCCTGGCCCACAAACCCTTTCTACTGGGAATTCTGGGGCCACAATGAAGCACTGTGCCTGCCTCCCAGGAGAAAATCCTTGTCTATGGCGCTGCCCAGAAACCCCAAATGAGGATCAAACTTCTTGGCCCTCGGCAACACCCCAATTGCATAGGCTACCTTAAACAGTGATGCTCTGTCGCAAATAGCCTGAGCCCAGACCTTCCAACAGACACCGACACAGCTGGCTGCACACCCAGCACATTGGACCCGCCACTGCCTTAGGCCACCATCCATTCCTAACCTGGGTTTTCAGTCATCGGAACCTAGACCTTATCTCCAATCCCTGCACAGGGGGGAACCTGATGCACAAGTCCGAACCCCTCCTACCCCATGGCAAGAAACCTTGCTGCTGGCAGTGAGTCAAACCTTCAGTGTAGGAGAAAACGGCATGGCCCATGAGGCCACGCCCAAGCGTGAGGGCCGCCTTAGGCACAAACACACATTGTGACCATCAGCGTGAGTACCTTATTCAAGTAACGCCTCTCAGTGACTGGACCAAGAGCCCGCATATGTGGCTTGCCATGCCCATAGGCACCCAGGACTAACTAGATGGTGTGTATTCCAGTTGAGGGAACCCACTGCTGTGCTCTAGAGTCCCTCTCCTGGGGGGTCCCCTGTGTCAGAAAACAGTACTCTTCATTCCCACAGAATGAACACAAACACTTGGGAGCTTGGACAATCCCCCGAGAGGAAGAGACTTCCTCGGCTTCTGAGACAACCCCTACCCTGACCGGACACTGTAAACGCAACACCCAGAGACAATATCCTGAGTGACTGCCTCCCACTTGCCCTACTTTGATTTCCAGAGGATCTCCCCTCACGGACTGGAGATCAGGCCTGCCATTACATTGGCCCCTAGCTGAGCCAAGTTTGCTTTTTCAGACATCTGTCCCCACAGCCCTGGCAAACACAGCCTCTAGGCTGGGTCCTCTGGAGCCATACCACAGGACCGTGCCTGCTCTCTCCTGGGAAACTGTGTCCATTCCTTTGGCCACACACCTCCAGAATATGAGAAACCTCAAGGCCTCCGAGGACATCCCACTACTGGGATCCTCACTGGACTCACAGGGGCATTCGGACACAAGCTGAGCAGCTACATCCATGAATGCATGCACACAGATGTCAACAGAGATAGAAGGTTGAGCCGGACAGGCCTTTAGGCCGTAGTCTCAACTCTTGCTTTGGTTTCCAGGTGTCACTCCTCAGAGGCTTTGGTTCGAAGAACAGGGTATGGGGCTTTCCTGAGGCACGGAACAGAACTCCTCTCGTCTCCACATGGGAAGTTTCCTTGTTGGAGCCGTGTCAAACACCTCATGTTGGAGAATCCTGCAGAGGCCCTGAGCCACCTCCACATTCCAAGGTCTCCCAGGCCACCAAGCCACAGTAGGACTCATCTTCAGGAGAGTCCATTTCAACTCTCCCCTCTGGGTAGCTCACCCAGGAGCCCGCAGATTGAGCCTGCCTTGTCCTGACTAAAGAGTGGGAATATGAGGTGGCGTTCCCAGGCATCCATGCTTAGACACCTGCTCTCGAGTCTTTCCTATGGGGCCTCTTGGAACCATCCAATAGGACTCGACTGTCAAGCAGGAGGTAACCTTCAGTTTTGGTGCAGTTCACAAATCCCATCGTAAACAAAACTTTCTGGTCTCATGGAGCCCCCACACCCATCAGGAAGAGGCCATGCTGGACAAAAACTCTAGCCCGAGGCACGTCTCATAGTTGACATGACCTCAGTGCAGGAGATCTCGATTCAGCCTCTGCAGAGTGGGCCTGCCGTGCCCTCGGTCCCAAACCTCACGCTAGCTTGTGTTTTCAGACTTCCTTCCTCACACTCCTGGCAAACAAGCCCTCCGGACTAGGAACTCCAGAACCAAAACCCAGCCCAGTGTCTGCCCAACGGAAGAAAAACGTTTCCCTGTGGGGCTCTCCAGAATACCCAGATGAGGATCAACCTGCTCGGGCCTCGACGGTACCCGAACTGGATAGGCTGCTCTGGGCACTCATGCTCTGCCTGACACAGCCTGAAGCCAGACGTCCAGACAGACAAGGAGACAGCTGGCCGCACACCCAGCACTTCAGACACGCCATGGTCTTATGCCGTCACCTCATCCTAAACTTGGTTTTCAGATATCTGAACCTAGACATTATATCAATTCTCCACACAGCTGGGTATAGCAAGCTCAAAGCAGAACTCCTCCTTCCCCATGGCTGTCAAGCTTGCTCTTGGCATGGAGTCACACCTTCAGGGTGGGAGAAACCTTCATGGCCCCTGATGCCACGCCCAAACTTGAGTGCTGCTTGGGCACAAATTCACACTGTGACCCTCAGCATGAGCCCCATGTCAAAGAAAGGCCTGTCAGGGCCAGGACCAGGAGCCCACATATGGGGCTTGCCAAGCCCCTATGCACTCAATCCTCACCACGGTTTGAATTTTCCAGTCGCCCCGCCCGTACCTGGAGCTCTGCTCTGGAATCCCTTTCTTGGAGAGACCCATGAGCCAGACAACACGACTCCACCCTTCCCACAAAATGACCCCAAACTCTTGGGAGCTGGGTCAAATCCCCAGAGAGGGATACTCGTCCACAGTACCTGAGGCCACCGCTCCAATACACGGCTATCCCGGACACAACATCCAGAGACAAAAGCCTGAAGGAATGCCTCCCACTCGCCCTTGTTTCGAGGCCCAGGAGCTCCCTCTCGGGCTGTACATCCGGCCTGCCATACCCTAGGCGCCACTCCTAAGCTGAGTTTGTGTATTCAGACTTCTGTGCCCACAGCCTGGACCCACACAACATCCAGGCTAGGGCCTCTGACCAAACAGTGAAAGATTGTGCCTGCCCTCTCCAAGGAAAGTGTGCCCAATCCATTGACCACAACCCTACAGGTTAGGGAAAAGCTCCAAGGTGTCTGAGGCCATCAATAGTATAGGCCACCCTGGACTAAGAGGGGCTCTCTGACACCAGCAGAGCAACTATCTCCACTTAGACTCTCAGACTGTGTCCCCAGAGACAGAAGGTTGAAATGGACAGGCCCCCAGGCCCTAATCTGAACCTTAGCTTTGGTTTCCATGTTTCCGTTCTCAGAGGACTGTTTTCGTAGACCAGCACATGGGGCTTTTCTTAGGCACCAAACCAAACATCTCTCATCTCCACATGGGCAGCTTTCTTACTGGGATGTATCAAACACTTCAGGTAGGAGAGTTCCGCAGGGCCACTGAACAACCAGCACATTCCAAGGTCTCCATGGACCCAAACGCACATTATGACGCATCCTCAGGAGAGGCCATTTCAACTCAGCCCCCTGGGTAGCGTGTTCCAGAGGCAGCAGATCGAACATATCTTGTCGCTAATAGCCAATGGGAATGCGAGGCATGCTGTACAGGGATCCATCCTTCGAAACCTGCTCTCCAGTCCTTCCATATGGTATGTCCTGGAGCCATGCAACAGGACTCGAATGTCCCGCAGAAGGAAACCTTGTGGTTTGGGGCAACCTCCAAACTCAGCGTGTGATAATTTCCTTGGCCTCATGAGGTCCCCACTTCATGAAGGTGCCATCATGGACACATACGCCAGCCTCAGCCAACGTCTGATCCTCAGCCTGACTACAGATGCAGGATATTTTGATTCAGCCTCTGCAGAGTGGGCCTGCTCTGCCCTTGGATCCAATCCTCACAATATCTTGTGTTTTCAGACTTCCGTCCTCACACTCCTGGCCCACAAACCCTCCCTACTGGGAATTCTGGGGCCACAATGAAGCACTGTGCCTGCCGCCCAGGAGAAAAACCTTGTCTATGGCGCTGCCCAGAAACCCCAAATGAGGATCAAACTTCTTGGCCCACGGCAACACCCCAATTGCATAGGCTACCTTAAACAGTGATGCTCTGTCGCAAATAGCCTGAGCCCAGACCTTCCAACAGACACCGACACAGCTGGCTGCACACCCAGCACATTGGACCCGCCACTGCCTTAGGCCACCATCCATTCCCAACCTAGGTTTTCAGTCATCGGAACCTAGACCTTATCTCCAATCCCTGCACAGCGGGGAACCTGATGAACAAGTCAGAACCCCTCCTACCCCATGGCAAGAAACCTTGCTTCTGGCAGTGAGTCAAACCTTCAGTGTAGGAGAAAACGGCATGGCCCATGAGGCCACGCCCAAGCGTGAGGGCCGCCTTGGGCACAAACACACATTGTGACCCTCAGCGTGAGTACCTTATTCAAGTAACGCCTCTCAGTGACTGGACCAAGAGCCCGCATATGTGGCTTGCCATGCCCATAGGCACCCAGGACTAACGAGATGGTGTGTATTCCAGTTGAGGGAACCCACTGCTGTGCTCTAGAGTCCCTCTCCTGGGGGGTCCCCTGTGGCAGAAAACAGTACTCTTCATTCCCACAGAATGAACACAAACACTTGGGAGCTTGGACAATCCCCCGAGAGGAAGGCTCTTCCTCGGCCTCTGAGACAACCCCTACCCTGACCGGACACTGTAAACGCAACACCCAGAGACAAAATCCTGAGTGACTGCCTCCCACTTGTCCTACTTTGATTTCCAGAGGATCTCCCCTCAAGGACTAGAGATCAGGCCTGCCATTACATTGGCCCCTAGCTGAGCCAAGTTTGCTTTTTCAGACATCTGTCCCCACAGCCCTGGCAAACACAGCCTCTAGGCTGGGTCCTCTGGAGCCATACCACAGGACCGTGCCTGCTCTCTCCTGGGAAACTGTGTCCATTCCTTTGGCCACACACCTCCAGAATATGAGAAACCTCAAGGCCTCCGAGGACATCCCACTACTGGGAGCCTCACTGGGCTCACAGGGGCATTCGGACACAAGCTGAGCAGCTACATCCATGAATGCATGCACACAGATGTCAACAGAGATAGAAGGTTGAGCCGGACAGGCCTTTAGGCCGTAGTCTCAACTCTTGCTTTGGTTTCCAGGTGTCACTCCTCAGAGGCTGTGGTTCGAAGAACAGGGTATGGGGCTTTCCTGAGGCACGGAACAGAACTCCTCTTGTCTCCACATGGGAAGTTTCCTTGTTGGAGCCGTGTCAAACACCTCATGTTGGAGAATCCTGCAGAGTCCCTGAGCCACCTCCACATTCCAAGGTCTCCCAGGCCACCAAGCCACAGTAGGACTCATCTTCAGGAGAGTCCATTTCAACTCTCCCCTCTGGGTAGCTCACCCAGGAGCCCGCAGATTGAGCCTGCCTTGTCCTGACTAAAGAGTGGGAATATGAGGTGGCGTTCCCAGGCATCCATGCTTAGACACCTGCTCTCGAGTCTTTCCATATGGGGCCTCTTGGAACCATCCAATAGGACTCGACTGTCGTGCAGAAGGTAACCTTCAGTTTTGGAGCATGTCACAAATCCCATCGTAGGCAAAACTTTCTGGCCTCATGGAGCCCCCACCCCCTTCAGGAAGAGGCCATGCTGGACAAAAACTCTAGCCTGAGGCACGTCTCATAGTTGACATGACCTCAGTGCAGGAGATCTCGATTCAGCCTCTGCAGAGTGGGCCTGCCGTGCCCTCGGTCCCAAACCTCACGCTAGCTTGTGTTTTCAGACTTCCTTCCTCACACTCCTGGCAAACAAGCCCTGCGGACTAGGAACTCCGGAACCAAAACCCAGCCCAGTGTCTGCCCAACGGAAGAAAAACGTTTCCCTGTGGGGCTCACCAGAAAACCCAGATGAGAATCAACCTGCTCGGGCCTCGACGGTACCCGAACTGGATAGGCTGCTCTGGGCACTCATGCTCTGCCTGACACAGCCTGAAGCCAGACGTCCAGACAGACAAGGAGACAGCTGGCCGCACACCCAGCACTTCGGACACGCCATGGTCTTATGCCGTCACCTCATCCTAACCTTGGTTTTCAGATATCTGAACCTAGACATTGTATCAATTCTCCACACAGCTGGGTATAGCAAGCACAAAGCAGAACTCCTCCTTCCCCATGGCTGTCAAGCTTGCTCTTGGCATGGAGTCACACCTTCAGGGTGGGAGAAACCTTCATGGCCCCTGATGCCACGCCCAAACTTGAGTGCTGCTTGGGCACAAATTCACACTGTGACCCTCAGCATGAGCCCCATGTCAAAGAAAGGCCTGTCAGGGCCTGGACCAAGAGCCCACATATGGGGCTTGCCAAGCCCCTATGCACCCAATCCTCACCACGGTTTGAATTTTCCAGTCGCCCCGCCCGTACCTGGAGCTCTGCTCTGGAATCCCTTTCTTGGAGAGACCCATGAGCCAGACAACACGACTCCACCCTTCCCACAAAATGACCCTAAACTCTTGGGAGTTTGGACAAATCCCCAGAGAGGGATACTCGTCCACAGTACCTGAGGCCACCGCTCCAATCCACGGCTATCCCGGACACAACATCCAGAGACAAAAGCCTGAAGGAATGCCTCCCACTCGCCCTTGTTTCGAGGCCCAGGAGCTCCCTCTCGGGCTGTACATCCGGCCTGCCATACCCTAGGCGCCACTCATAAGCTGAGTTTGTGTATTCCGAATTCTGTGCCCACAGCCTGGACCCACACAACATCCAGGCTAGGGCCTCTGGACCAAACAGTGAAAGATTGTGCCAGCCCTCTCCAAGGAAAGTGTGCCCAATCCATTGACCACAACACTACAGGTTAGGGAAAAGCTCCAAGGTCCCTGAGGCCATCAATACTATAGGCCACCCTGGACTAAGAGGGGCTCTCTGACACCAGCAGAGCAACTATCTCCACTTAGACTCTCAGACTGTGTCCCCAGAGACAGAAGGTTGAAATGGACAGGCCCCCAGGCCCTAATCTGAACCTTAGCTTTGGTTTCCATGTTTCCGTTCTCAGAGGACTGTTTTCGTAGACCAGCACATGGGGCTTTTCTGAGGCACCAAACCAAACCTCTCTCATCTCCACATGGGCAGCTTTCTTACTGGGATGTATCAAACACTTCAGGTAGGAGAGTTCCGCAGGGCCACTGAACAACCAGCACATTCCAAGGTCTCCATGGACCCAAACGCACATTATGACGCATCCTCAGGAGAGGCCATTTCAACTCAGCCCCCTGGGTCGCGTGTTCCAGAGGCAGCAGATCAAACATATCTTGTCGCTAATAGCCAATGGGAATGCGAGGCATGCTGTACAGGGATCCATCCTTCGAACCCTGCTCTCCAGTCCTTCCATATGGTATGTCCTGGAGCCATGCAACAGGACTCGAATGTCCCGCAGAAGGAAACCTTGTGGTTTGGGGCAACCTCCAAACTCAGCGTGGGAAAACTTCCTTGGCCTCATGAGGCCCCCACTTCATGAAGGTGCCATCATGGACACATACGCCAGCCTCAGCCAACGTCTGATCCTCAGCCTGACTTCAGATGCAGGAGATTTTGATTCAGCCTCTGCAGAGTGGGCCTGCTCTGCCCTTGGATCCAATCCTCACAATAGCTTGTGTTTTCAGACTTCCGTCCTCACACTCCTGGCCCACAAACCCTCCCTACTGGGAATTCTGGGGCCACAATGAAGCACTGTGCCTGCCGCCCAGGAGAAAAACCTTGTCTATGGCGCTGCCCAGAAACCCCAAATGAGGATCAAACTTCTTGGCCCTCGGCAACACCCCAATTGCATAGGCTACCTTAAACAGTGATGCTCTGTCGCAAATAGCCTGAGCCCAGACCTTCCAACAGACACCGACACAGCTGGCTGCACACCCAGCACATTGGACCCGCCACTGCCTTAGGCCACCATCCATTCCCAACCTAGGTTTTCAGTCATCGGAACCTAGACCTTATCTCCAATCCCTGCACAGCGGGGAACCTGATGCACAAGTCAGAACCCCTCCTACCCCATGGCAAGAAACCTTGCTGCTGGCAGTGAGTCAAACCTTCAGTGTAGGAGAAAACGGCATGGCCCATGAGGCCACGCCCAAGCGTGAGGGCCGCCTTGGGCACAAACACACATTGTGACCCTCAGCGTGAGTACCTTATTCAAGTAACGCCTCTCAGTGACTGGACCAAGAGCCCGCATATGTGGCTTGCCATGCCCATAGGCACCCAGGACTAACGAGATGGTGTGTATTCCAGTTGAGGGAACCCACTGCTGTGCTCTAGAGTCCCTCTCCTGGGGGGTCCCCTGTGGCAGAAAACAGTACTCTTCATTCCCACAGAATGAACACAAACACTTGGGAGCTTGGACAATCCCCCGAGAGGAAGGCTCTTCCTCGGCCTCTGAGAAAACCCCGACCCTGACCGGACACTGTAAACGCAACACCCAGAGACAAAATCCTGAGTGACTGCCTCCCACTTGCCCTACTTTGATTTCCAGAGATCTCCCCTCACGGACTGGAGATCAGGCCTGCCATTACATTGGCCCCTAGCTGAGCCAAGTTTGCTTTTTCAGACATCTGTCCCCACAGCCCTGGCAAACACAGCCTCTAGGCTGGGTCCTCTGGAGCCATACCACAGGACCGTGCCTGCTCTCTCCTGGGAAACTGTGTCCATTCCTTTGGCCACACACCTCCAGAATATGAGAAACCTCAAGGCCTCCGAGGACATCCCACTACTGGGAGCCTCACTGGACTCACAGGGGCATTCGGACACAAGCTGAGCAGCTACATCCATGGATGCATGCACACAGATGTCAACAGAGATAGAAGGTTGAGCCGGACAGGCCTTTAGGCCGTAGTCTCAACTCTTGCTTTGGTTTCCAGGTGTCACTCCTCAGAGGCTGTGGTTCGAAGAACAGGGTATGGGGCTTTCCTGAGGCACGGAACAGAACTCCTCTCGTCTCCACATGGGAAGTTTCCTTGTTGGAGCCGTGTCAAACACCTCATGTTGGAGAATCCTGCAGAGTCCCTGAGCCACCTCCACATTCCAAGGTCTCCCAGGCCACCAAGCCACAGTAGGACTCATCTTCAGGAGAGTCCATTTCAACTCTCCCCTCTGGGTAGCTCACCCAGGAGCCCGCAGATTGAGCCTGCCTTGTGCTGACTAAAGAGTGGGAATATGAGGTGGCGTTCCCAGGCATCCATGCTTAGACACCTGCTCTCGAGTCTTTCCATATGGGGCCTCTTGGAACCATCCAATAGGACTCGACTGTCGTGCAGAAGGTAACCTTCAGTTTTGGAGCAGTTCACAAATCCCATCGTAGCCAAAACTTTCTGGCCTCATGAAACCCCCACACCCTTCAGGAAGAGGCCATGCTGGACAAGAACTCTAGCCTGAGGCACGTCTCATAGTTGACATGACCTCAGTGCAGGAGATCTCGATTCAGCCTCTGCAGAGTGGGCCTGCCGTGCCCTCGGTCCCAAACCTCACGCTAGCTTGTCTTTTCAGACTTCCTTCCTCACACTCCTGGCAAACAAGCCCTCCGGACTAGGAACTCCAGAACCAAAACCCAGCCCAGTGTCTGCCCAATGGAAGAAAAACGTTTCCCTGTGGGGCTCTCCAGAAAACCCAGATGAGGATCAACCTGCTCGGGCCTCGACGGTACCCGAACTGGATAGGCTGCTCTGGGCTCTCATGCTCTGCCTGACACAGCCTGAAGCCAGACGTCCAGACAGACAAGGAGACAGCTGGCCGCACACCCAGCACTTCGGACACGCCATGGTCTTATGCCGTCACCTCATCCTAACCTTGGTTTTCAGATATCTGAACCTAGACATTATATCAATTCTCCACACAGCTGGGTATAGCAAGCACAAAACAGAACTCCTCCTTCCCCATGGCTGTCAAGCTTGCTCTTGGCATGGAGTCACACGTTCAGGGTGGGAGAAACCTTCATGGCCCCAGATGCCACGCCCAAACTTGAGTGCTGCTTGGGCACAAATTCACACTGTGACCCTCAGCATGAGCCCCATGTCAAAGAAAGGCCTGTCAGGGCCTGGACCAAGAGCCCACATATGGGGCTTGCCAAGACCCTATGCACCCAATCCTCACCACGGTTTGAATTTTACAGTCGCCCCGCCCGTACCTGGAGCTCTGCTCTGGAATCCCTTCCTTGGAGAGACCCATGAGCCAGACAACACGACTCCACCCTTCCCACAAAATGACCCCAAACTCTTGGGAGCTGGGACAAATCCCCAGAGAGGGATACCCGTCCACAGTACCTGAGGCCACCACTCCAATCCACGGCTATCCCGGACACAACATCCAGAGACAAAAGCCTGAAGGAACGCCTCCCACTCGCCCTTGTTTCAGAGGCCCAGGAGAACCTCTCGGGCTGTACATCCGGGGTGCCATACCCTAGGTGCCACTCATAAGCTGAGTTTGTGTATTCAGACTTCTGTGCCCACAGCCTGGACCCACACAACATCCAGGCGAGGGCCTCTGGAGCCACAGCGAAAGATTGTGCCTGCCCTCTCCAAGGAAAGTGTGCCCAATCCATTGACCACAACCCTACAGGTTAGGGAAAAGCTCCAAGGTCCCTGAGGCCATCAATAGTATAGGCCACCCTGGACTAAGAGGGGCTCCCTGACACCAGCGGAGCAACTATCTCCACTTAGACTCTCAGACAGTGTCCCCAGAGACAGAAGGTTGAAATGGACAGGCCCCCAGGCCCTAATCTGAACCTTAGCTTTGGTTTCCATGTTTCCGTCCTTAAAGGACTGTTTTCGTAGACCAGCACACGGGGCTTTTCTGAGGCACCAAACCAAACATCTCTCATCTCCACATGGGCAGCTTTCTTACTGGGATGTATCAAACACTTCAGGTAGGAGAGTTCCGCAGGGCCACTGAACAACCAGCTCATTCCAAGGTCTCCATGGACCCCAAACGCACATTATGACGCATCCTCAGGAGAGGCCATTTCAACTCAGCCCCCTGGGTCGCGTGTTCCAGAGGCAGCAGATCAAACATATCTTGTCGCTAATAGCCAATGGGAATGCGAGGCATGCTGTACAGGGATCCATCCTTCGAACCCTGCTCTCCAGTCCTTCCATATGGTATGTCCTGGAGCCATGCAACAGGACTCGAATGTCCCGCAGAAGGAAACCTTGTGGTTTGGGGCAACCTCCAAACTCAGCGTGGGAAAACTTCCTTGGCCTCATGAGGCCCCCACTTCACGAAGGTGCCATCATGGACACATACGCCAGCCTCAGCCAACGTCTGATCCTCAGCCTGACTTCAGATGCAGGAGATTTTGATTCAGCCTCTGCAGAGTGGGCCTGCTCTGCCCTTGGATCCAATCCTCACAATAGCTTGTGTTTTCAGACTTCCGTCCTCACACTCCTGGCCCACAAACCCTCCCTACTGGGAATTCTGGGGCCACAATGAAGCACTGTGCCTGCCTCCCAGGAGAAAAACCTTGTCTATGGCGCTGCCCAGAAACCCCAAATGAGGATCAAACTGCTTGGCCCTCTGCAACACCCCAATTGCATAGGCTACCTTAAACAGTGATGCTCTGTCGCAAATAGCCTGAGCCCAGACCTTCCAACAGACACCGACACAGCTGGCTGCACACCCAGCACATTGGACCCGCCACTGCCTTAGGCCACCATCCATTCCCAACCTGGGTTTTCAGTCATCGGAACCTAGACCTTATCTCCAATCCCTGCACAGCGGGGAACCTGATGCACAAGTCAGAACCCCTCCTACCCCATGGCAAGAAACCTTGCTGCTGGCAGTGAGTCAAACCTTCAGTGTAGGAGAAAACGGCATGGCCCATGAGGCCACGCCCAAGCGTGAGGGCCGCCTTGGGCACAAACACACATTGTGACCCTCAGCGTGAGTACCTTATTCAAGTAACGCCTCTCAGTGACTGGACCAAGAGCCCGCATATGTGGCTTGCCATGCCCATAGGCACCCAGGACAAACTAGATGGTGTGTATTCCAGTTGAGGGAACCCACTGCTGTGCTCTAGAGTCCCTCTCCTGGGGGGTCCCCTGTGGCAGAAAACAGTACTCTTCATTCCCACAGAATGAACACAAACACTTGGGAGCTTGGACAATCCCCCGAGAGGAAGGCTCTTCCTCGGCCTCTGAGACAAACCCTACCCTGACCGGACACTGTAAACGCAACACCCAGAGACAAAATCCTGAGTGACTGCCTCCCACTTGTCCTACTTTGATTTCCAGAGGATCTCCCCTCACGGACTGGAGATCAGGCCTCCCATTACATTGGCCCCTAGCTGAGCCAAGTTTGCTTTTTCAGACATCTGTCTCCACAGCCCTGGCAAACACAGCCTCTAGGCTGGGTCCTCTGGAGCCATACCACAGGACCGTGCCTGCTCTCTCCTGGGAAACTGTGTCCATTCCTTTGGCCACACACCTCCAGAATATGAGAAACCTCAAGGCCTCCGAGGACATCCCACTACTGGGAGCCTCACTGGACTCACAGGGGCATTCGGACACAAGCTGAGCAGCTACATCCATGGATGCATGCACACAGATGTCAACAGAGATAGAAGGTTGAGCTGGACAGGCCTTAAGGCCGTAGTCTCAACTCTTGCTTTGGTTTCCAGGTGTCACTCCTCAGAGGCTGTGGTTCGAAGAACAGGGTATGGGGCTTTCCTGAGGCACGGAACAGAACTCCTCTCGTCTCCACATGGGAAGTTTCCTTGTTGGAGCCGTGTCAAACACCTCATGTTGGAGAATCCTGCAGAGTCCCTGAGCCACCTCCACATTCCAAGGTCTCCCAGGCCACCAAGCCACAGTAGGACTCATCTTCAGGAGAGTCCATTTCAACTCTCCCCTCTGGGTAGCTCACCCAGGAGCCCGCAGATTGAGCCTGCCTTGTGCTGACTAAAGAGTGGGAATATGAGGTGGCGTTCCCAGGCATCCATGCTTAGACACCTGCTCTCGAGTCTTTCCATATGGGGCCTCTTGGAACCATCCAATAGGACTCGACTGTCTTGCAGAAGGTAACCTTCAGTTTTGGAGCAGTTCACAAATCCCATCGTAGCCAAAACTTTCTGGCCTCATGAAACCCCCACACCCTTCAGGAAGAGGCCATGCTGGACAAGAACTCTAGCCTGAGGCACGTCTCATAGTTGACATGACCTCAGTGCAGGAGATCTCGATTCAGCCTCTGCAGAGTGGGCCTGCCGTGCCCTCGGTCCCAAACCTCACGCTAGCTTGTCTTTTCAGACTTCCTTCCTCACACTCCTGGCAAACAAGCCCTCCGGACTAGGAACTCCAGAACCAAAACCCAGCCCAGTGTCTGCCCAATGGAAGAAAAACGTTTCCCTGTGGGGCTCTCCAGAAAACCCAGATGAGGATCAACCTGCTCGGGCCTCGACGGTACCCGAACTGGATAGGCTGCTCTGGGCTCTCATGCTCTGCCTGACACAGCCTGAAGCCAGACGTCCAGACAGACAAGGAGACAGCTGGCCGCACACCCAGCACTTCGGACACGCCATGGTCTTATGCCGTCACCTCATCCTAACCTTGGTTTTCAGATATCTGAACCTAGACATTATATCAATTCTCCACACAGCTGGGTATAGCAAGCACAAAACAGAACTCCTCCTTCCCCATGGCTGTCAAGCTTGCTCTTGGCATGGAGTCACACGTTCAGGGTGGGAGAAACCTTCATGGCCCCAGATGCCACGCCCAAACTTGAGTGCTGCTTGGGCACAAATTCACACTGTGACCCTCAGCATGAGCCCCATGTCAAAGAAAGGCCTGTCAGGGCCTGGACCAAGAGCCCACATATGGGGCTTGCCAAGACCCTATGCACCCAATCCTCACCACGGTTTGAATTTTACAGTCGCCCCGCCCGTACCTGGAGCTCTGCTCTGGAATCCCTTCCTTGGAGAGACCCATGAGCCAGACAACACGACTCCACCCTTCCCACAAAATGACCCCAAACTCTTGGGAGCTGGGACAAATCCCCAGAGAGGGATACCCGTCCACAGTACCTGAGGCCACCACTCCAATCCACGGCTATCCCGGACACAACATCCAGAGACAAAAGCCTGAAGGAACGCCTCCCACTCGCCCTTGTTTCAGAGGCCCAGGAGAACCTCTCGGGCTGTACATCCGGGGTGCCATACCCTAGGTGCCACTCATAAGCTGAGTTTGTGTATTCAGACTTCTGTGCCCACAGCCTGGACCCACACAACATCCAGGCGAGGGCCTCTGGAGCCACAGCGAAAGATTGTGCCTGCCCTCTCCAAGGAAAGTGTGCCCAATCCATTGACCACAACCCTACAGGTTAGGGAAAAGCTCCAAGGTCCCTGAGGCCATCAATAGTATAGGCCACCCTGGACTAAGAGGGGCTCCCTGACACCAGCGGAGCAACTATCTCCACTTAGACTCTCAGACAGTGTCCCCAGAGACAGAAGGTTGAAATGGACAGGCCCCCAGGCCCTAATCTGAACCTTAGCTTTGGTTTCCATGTTTCCGTCCTTAAAGGACTGTTTTCGTAGACCAGCACACGGGGCTTTTCTGAGGCACCAAACCAAACATCTCTCATCTCCACATGGGCAGCTTTCTTACTGGGATGTATCAAACACTTCAGGTAGGAGAGTTCCGCAGGGCCACTGAACAACCAGCTCATTCCAAGGTCTCCATGGACCCCAAACGCACATTATGACGCATCCTCAGGAGAGGCCATTTCAACTCAGCCCCCTGGGTCGCGTGTTCCAGAGGCAGCAGATCAAACATATCTTGTCGCTAATAGCCAATGGGAATGCGAGGCATGCTGTACAGGGATCCATCCTTCGAACCCTGCTCTCCAGTCCTTCCATATGGTATGTCCTGGAGCCATGCAACAGGACTCGAATGTCCCGCAGAAGGAAACCTTGTGGTTTGGGGCAACCTCCAAACTCAGCGTGGGAAAACTTCCTTGGCCTCATGAGGCCCCCACTTCACGAAGGTGCCATCATGGACACATACGCCAGCCTCAGCCAACGTCTGATCCTCAGCCTGACTTCAGATGCAGGAGATTTTGATTCAGCCTCTGCAGAGTGGGCCTGCTCTGCCCTTGGATCCAATCCTCACAATAGCTTGTGTTTTCAGACTTCCGTCCTCACACTCCTGGCCCACAAACCCTCCCTACTGGGAATTCTGGGGCCACAATGAAGCACTGTGCCTGCCTCCCAGGAGAAAAACCTTGTCTATGGCGCTGCCCAGAAACCCCAAATGAGGATCAAACTGCTTGGCCCTCTGCAACACCCCAATTGCATAGGCTACCTTAAACAGTGATGCTCTGTCGCAAATAGCCTGAGCCCAGACCTTCCAACAGACACCGACACAGCTGGCTGCACACCCAGCACATTGGACCCGCCACTGCCTTAGGCCACCATCCATTCCCAACCTGGGTTTTCAGTCATCGGAACCTAGACCTTATCTCCAATCCCTGCACAGCGGGGAACCTGATGCACAAGTCAGAACCCCTCCTACCCCATGGCAAGAAACCTTGCTGCTGGCAGTGAGTCAAACCTTCAGTGTAGGAGAAAACGGCATGGCCCATGAGGCCACGCCCAAGCGTGAGGGCCGCCTTGGGCACAAACACACATTGTGACCCTCAGCGTGAGTACCTTATTCAAGTAACGCCTCTCAGTGACTGGACCAAGAGCCCGCATATGTGGCTTGCCATGCCCATAGGCACCCAGGACAAACTAGATGGTGTGTATTCCAGTTGAGGGAACCCACTGCTGTGCTCTAGAGTCCCTCTCCTGGGGGGTCCCCTGTGGCAGAAAACAGTACTCTTCATTCCCACAGAATGAACACAAACACTTGGGAGCTTGGACAATCCCCCGAGAGGAAGGCTCTTCCTCGGCCTCTGAGACAAACCCTACCCTGACCGGACACTGTAAACGCAACACCCAGAGACAAAATCCTGAGTGACTGCCTCCCACTTGTCCTACTTTGATTTCCAGAGGATCTCCCCTCACGGACTGGAGATCAGGCCTCCCATTACATTGGCCCCTAGCTGAGCCAAGTTTGCTTTTTCAGACATCTGTCTCCACAGCCCTGGCAAACACAGCCTCTAGGCTGGGTCCTCTGGAGCCATACCACAGGACCGTGCCTGCTCTCTCCTGGGAAACTGTGTCCATTCCTTTGGCCACACACCTCCAGAATATGAGAAACCTCAAGGCCTCCGAGGACATCCCACTACTGGGAGCCTCACTGGACTCACAGGGGCATTCGGACACAAGCTGAGCAGCTACATCCATGAATGCATGCACACAGATGTCAACAGAGATAGAAGGTTGAGCCGGACAGGCCTTTAGGCCGTAGTCTCAACTCTTGCTTTGGTTTCCAGGTGTCACTCCTCAGAGGCTGTGGTTCGAAGAACAGGGTATGGGGCTTTCCTGAGGCACGGAACAGAACTCCTCTCGTCTCCACATGGGAAGTTTCCTTGTTGGAGCCGTGTCAAACACCTCATGTTGGAGAATCCTGCAGAGTCCCTGAGCCACCTCCACATTCCAAGGTCTCCCAGGCCACCAAGCCACAGTAGGACTCATCTTCAGGAGAGTCCATTTCAACTCTCCCCTCTGGGTAGCTCACCCAGGAGCCCGCAGATTGAGCCTGCCTTGTCCTGACTAAAGAGTGGGAATATGAGGTGGCGTTCCCAGGCATCCATGCTTAGACACCTGCTCTCGAGTCTTTCCATATGGGGCCTCTTGGAACCATCCAATAGGACTCGACTGTCGTGCAGAAGGTAACCTTCAGTTTTGGAGCAGTTCACAAATACCATCGTAGGCAAAACTTTCTGGCCTCATGGAGCCCCCACACCCTTCAGGAAGAGGCCATGCTGGACAAGAACTCTAGCCTGAGGCACGTCTCATAGTTGACATGACCTCAGTGCAGGAGATCTCGATTCAGCCTCTGCAGAGTGGGCCTGCCGTGCCCTCGGTCCCAAACCTCATGCTAGCTTGTGTTTTCAGACTTCCTTCCTCACACTCCTGGCAAACAAGCCCTGCGGACTAGGAACTCCGGAACCAAAACCCAGCCCAGTGTCTGCCCAACGGAAGAAAATCGTTTCCCTGTGGGGCTCTCCAGAAAACCCAGATGAGGATCAACCTGCTCGGGCCTCGACGGTACCCGAACTGGATAGGCTGCTCTGGGCACTCATGCTCTGCCTGACACAGCCTGAAGCCAGACGTCCAGACAGACAAGGAGACAGCTGGCCGCACACCCAGCACTTCGGACACGCCATGGTCTTATGCCGTCACCTCATCCTAACCTTGGTTTTCAGATATCTGAACCTAGACATTATATCAATTCTCCACACAGCTGGGTATAGCAAGCACAAAACAGAACTCCTCCTTCCCCATGGCTGTCAAGCTTGCTCTTGGCATGGAGTCACACGTTCAGGGTGGGAGAAACCTTCATGGCCCCAGATGCCACGCCCAAACTTGAGTGCTGCTTGGGCACAAATTCACACTGTGACCCTCAGCATGAGCCCCATGTCAAAGAAAGGCCTGTCAGGGCCTGGACCAAGAGCCCACATATGGGGCTTGCCAAGCCCCTATGCACCCAATCCTCACCACGGTTTGAATTTTACAGTCGCCCCGCCCGTACCTGGAGCTCTGCTCTGGAATCCCTTTCTTGGAGAGACCCATGAGCCAGACAACACGACTCCACCCTTCCCACAAAATGACCCCAAACTCTTGGGAGCTGGGACAAATCCCCAGAGAGGGATACCCGTCCACAGTACCTGAGGCCACCTCTCCAATCCACGGCTATCCCGGACACAACATCCAGAGACAAAAGCCTGAAGGAACGCCTCCCACTCGCCCTTGTTTCAGAGGCCCAGGAGCTCCCTCTCGGGCTGTACATCCGGCCTGCCATACCCTAGGCGCCACTCCTAAGCTGAGTTTGTGTATTCAGACTTCTGTGCCCACAGCCTGGACCCACACAACATCCAGGCGAGGGCCTCTGGAGCCACAGCGAAAGATTGTGCCTGCCCTCTCCAAGGAAAGTGTGCCCAATCCATTGACCACAACCCTACAGGTTAGGAAAAAGCTCCAAGGTCCCTGAGGCCATCAATAGTATAGGCCACCCTGGACTAAGAGGGGCTCCCTGACACCAGCGGAGCAACTATCTCCACTTAGACTCTCAGACAGTGTCCCCAGAGACAGAAGGTTGAAATGGACAGGCCCCCAGGCCCTAATCTGAACCTTAGCTTTGGTTTCCATGTGTCCGTCCTTAAAGGACTGTTTTCGTAGACCAGCACACGGGGCTTTTCTGAGGCACCAAACCAAACATCTCTCATCTCCAGATGGGCAGCTTTCTTACTGGGATGTATCAAACACTTCAGGTAGGAGAGTTCCGCAGGGCCACTGAACAACCAGCACATTCCAAGGTCTCCATGGACCCCAAACGCACATTATGACGCATCCTCAGGAGAGGCCATTTCAACTCAGCCCCCTGGGTCGCGTGCACCAGAGGCAGCAGATCAAACATATCTTGTTGCTTATGGCCAAGGGGAATGCGAGGCATGCTGTACAGTGATCCATCCTTCGAACCCTGCTCTCCAGTCCTTCCGTATGTTATGTCCTGGAGCCATGCAACCGGACTCGAATGTCCCGCAGAAGGAAATCTTGTGGTTTGGGGCAACCTCCAAACTCAGCGTGGGAAAACTTCCTTGGCCTCATGAGGCCCCCGCTTCATGAAGGTGCCATCATGGACACATACTCCAGCCTCAGCCAACGTCTGATCCTCAGCCTGACTTCAGATGCAGGAGATTTTGATTCAGCCTCTGCAGAGTGGGCCTGCTCTGCCCTTGGCTCCAATCCTCACACTAGCTTGTGTTTTCAGACTTCCGTCCTCACACTGCTGGCCCACAAACCCTCCCTACTGGGAATTCTGGGGCCACAATGAAGCACTGTGCCTGCCTCCCAGGAGAAATACATTGTCTATGGTGCTGCACAGAAACCCCAAATGAGGATCAAACTGCTTTGCCCTCGGCAACACCCCAATTGCATAGGCTACCTTAAACACTGATGCTCTGTCGCAAAAGCCTGAGCCCTGACCTTCCAACAGACACCGACACAGCTGGCTGCACACCCAGCACATTGGACCCGCCACTGCCTTCGGACACCATCCATTCCCAACCTGGGTTTTCAGTCATCGGAACCTAGACCTTATCTCCAATCCCTGCACAGGGGGGAACCTGATGCATAAGTCAGAACCCCTCCTTCCCCATGGCAAGAAACCTTGCTGCTGGCCGTGAGTCAAACCTTCAGTGTAGGAGAAAACGGCAAACCTGCCGGGCCTCATGAAGCCCCCCATATCCTTCAGGGAGAGGCCATCATGGTAAAAAACTCTAGCTTGAAGCACGTCTCATAGTAGACATAACCGCAATGCAGGAGATCTTGATTCAGCCTCTGCAGAGTGGCCTGCCGTGCCCTCGGTCCCAAACCTCACGCTAGCTTGTGTTTTCAGACTTCCTTCCTCACACTCCTGGCAAACAATCCCTCCAGAGTAGGAATTGCAGAACCACAAGCCTGCTCAGTTACTGCCCACCGGTAGAAAACGTTTCCTTGTGGGGCTTTCCATAAAACCCAGATGAGGATTAACCTGCTCTTGCCTCGACGGCACTCAGATTTGATAGGCTGCTCTGGGCACTAATGCTCTGCCTTTCACAGCCTGATGCCAGACGTCCAGACAGGCAAGGAGACAGCTGGCCATACACCTAGCACTTCTGACACACCATGGTCTTATGCCGTTATCTCTTCCTAACCTTGGTTTTCCGATATCTAAACCCAGATATTATATCAATTCCCCACACAGTTGGGCATTTGAAGCACAAATCAGAACTCCTTTTTCCCCATGGCTGTAAGGCTTGCTCTTGGCATGGAGTCACACCTTCAGGGTGGGAGAAACCTTCATTTCCCCTGAAACCACGCCCAAACTTGAGTGCTGCCTTGGGCACAAATTCACTCTGTGACCCTCAGCATGAGCCCAATATCAAAGAAAGTCCTGTCAGGGCCTTGACCAAGAGCCCTCATATGGGGTGTGCCAAGCCCCTATACACCCAATCCTCACCAGTGTTTGAGTTTTCCAGTATCCCCCCTGTTCCTGGGGCTCTGCTCTGGAATCACTTTCTTGGAGAGACACATGAGCCAGACAACACGACTCCACCCTTCCCACAAAATGACCCCAAACTCCTGTTAGCTGGGACAAATCCCCAGAGAGGTTACTCGTCCACAGTCACTGAGGCCACCCCCTACAATCCACGGCTATCCTGGACGCATCCAGAGACAAAAGCCTGAAGGAATCTCGCCCTTGATTCACAAGCCAAGGAGCTCACTCTTTATCTGTACATCCGGCCTGCCATACCTCGGCGCCACTCATAAGCTGAGTTTTTGTTTTCAGACTTATGTGCCCACAGCCTGGACCCACACACCCTCCAGGCTAGGGCATCTGGAGCCACAGTGAAAGATTGTGCCTGCCATTTCCAAGGAAAGTGTGCCCAATCCATTGACCACAACCCTACAGGTTAGGGAAAAGTTCCAAGGCCCCTGAGGCCATCCTGATAGTGTAGGCTGCCCTGGACTAAAAGGGGCACTCTGACACCAGCTGAGCCATTATCACCACTTAGACTTTCAGACAGTGTCCCCAGAGACAGAAGATTGAAATGGACAGGCCCTTAGGCCCTATTATGAACCTTAGCTTTAGTTTTCATGTGTCTGTCCTCAGAGGACTGGTTTCTTATACCAGCATATTAGGTTTTTCTGAGGCTCCAAACCAAACCTCTCTCGTCTCCACATGGAGTGCTTTCTTACTGGATCTGTATCAAACCCTTCTGGTCGGAGAATTCCGCAGGGCCACAGTACAACCATCACATTCCAAGGTCTCCATGGACAGAAACACACATTATGACGCATCCTCAGGAGAGGCCATTTCAACTCAGCCCACTGGTTAGCTTGCCCCAGAGCCAGCAGAACAAACATATCTTGTCGTTAATGGCCAAAGGGAATGCGAGGCATGTTGTTCAGGGATCCATCCTTTGAACCCTCCTCTTCAGTCGTTCCGTATGGTATGTACTGGAGCCATTCAACAGGACTCGACTGTCTTGCAGAAGGAAACCTTGTGGTTTGTGGCAACCTCCAAACTCAGCGTGGGAAAACTTCGTCAACCTCATGAGGCACCTGCTTCATGAAGGTGCCATCAAGGGCACAATCCAACCTCAGCCAATGTCTGATCCTCAGCCTGACTTCAGATGCATGAGATATCCTTTCAGCCTTTGCAGAGTGGGCCTGCTCCCCACCTCACCCTATGTTTTGTTTTCAGACTCTACCCTAGCACTCCTGGCCCAAAAGCCCTCATGATTGGGAATTCTGGTTCCAGAACGAAGCACTCTGCCTGCCCCCCAAAGAAAAACATTGTCTATGGCATTGCTCAGAAACCCCAAATGAAAATCAACCTGCTCAGCCCTCGGCAACACCCCAATTGCATAGGATACCCTAAACACTATGCTCTGTCTTACATAGCCTGAGCCCAGACCTTGTGAGAGACATTGAGACAGTTGGCTTCACACCCAGCACATCGAACCTGCCATGGGTTAGGCCATTTTATCCCTTCCCATTGACCTGGGTGTCTTCCTGGAGGTATATTCTGAGGCTGTGTCAGACTATGCATTTTTTCTGGAGCTTCCTATGGAATTGGGGTGGTATTAGGGGCCTTGCAATTTTCTCTTAATCTGGTGGGTTGGGAAACTGAGACAGGCTGACATTCCTTGGGAGAGCTGGCCCAGTGCTGTTGTGTGTTCCTGGAGCCCCCATCCTGGAGGGCATATGGGTCAGGACTCTGGGTCCAAAGTGTTCAGACACAAACTCGGGTAAGAGTTAAGCTCGAGGTGATGGCAGACCCAATCTGCAGACCCTGAGCGAAGCATCTCCAGATATGAAATTCGGACGGCTGTGAGGCAGGAGCACAGTCTTTTCTGTCTGACTTGTTTGTCTATGATGGCCACGAAATGGAGGGGTGGCCTCATGGTTCCATGTGAGATTCTACCTCTCTGGGAATTCTGCTCGGCACCCAAGAGTTTGGTGTATTTCCGGGGGATGGGAGGAGCGCAGTTTTCTGAGTCAGGGATCCCGTCCAAACAGCCATTCCAGAGATGGGTCCTGGGTTCTGGAGCCTGGATCACCGCAACAAGGCTTAGGATTTGGGCCTAGGGTCCTGCTCTATGTTTTCCTGGTACAGCTCCCGAGTGTTCTTGTTGGAAATGGGTCTCATTCTGAGGGTCACAATGCCTGTTTTTGCCCAGATGCCCATGCTGAGTGGGTGTGACCTCATGGGCTATGCACTTGGCTCCCACTCTGAGGGTTGGACTGCCATCTCAACATTCAGTTTTCCTGCCATGGGGAAGGAGGTGTACTTTTTTATGCTTCAGGTTCCCCCATGGGCAGGAACTTGAGCTAAGTTCTGGGACAGGTGCCTGAATACCCAGTTCACTTTGAGATGAGGTCCTCGGGCCAAGGCAGGACCCACCTGCAGAAAATGAGGCCTGCTTTCTGGGTGGCTGTCAGGAGCTCGGGCTCGAGCTGTGTCAGACAGAACATTCGTGGAGAGTTCGACCTATGATATTGGGGTGCTTTTGAGAGCTGTGCAACTGGATCCTCATGGGGGATTTTTGCACAGACCCTTTTTTCACTTCTTCTATCTGGTGAGCAGGCAGATGGCTGCATTACGGCTCCAGAATATCCAAGTTGGAGGGTTTGCAGGCGAGGAGTGTGAGGACAGAAGTATGAAAACATAAGCTACGGTTACGCTCAGTGCCGAGCACATGTCTATTCCAATGTACAGCAGTTGTTTCGAGATCTTCAGCACCTGGGCGAGGGGAAGATGTCTGCTCACGCTGGAGTTTGTATCCATGATGGCCAACAAATGGTGGGGAGGCCTCAAGAATTCTTGGAGATTTTTCCAAGCTGGAGCTTGTGAGCTGCTCCAAACATCAAGGTGTCCTACTAAGGGACAGCAGAAGTCTTCTTACAGGGCTCCAGGGTCCCCCATATGGAAGATTCGATAGCAATGCTCTCTGAATGGAGGCCTGGGAAGCCAATCTCTTGTTACCATTGCAGCTGAGGAACAGGGTAAGCTTGAACCAATGACACTGATTCCAAGTTCCAAGTGATTTGCGTTGATGGAAGTTCTCAGTCTAACAGGTTCCAATGCTGCTTGATGTCCAGGGAGACCTTAGAATGTGGTGGCGGCTCTCTGACCATTGAGGATTCTCTATCCTTAGGATTAGACCCAGTACCCAGGAGCCAGGTTTCCTTCTTGGGACAGGAGGTGTGCTCTTGTATGGCTCACGGACCACAGGTTGGACCATATGCTTGAATTTCCAGAACAGCCCTCTAGGGAGAGAGACCTCAAAACATAAGCTAGGGTTCTGATGAGGTTTTAGGGCCATGGAAGTTTCAATCTTCGGACTAAGTGCCATTGGCCTGCATGTCATCCTGGAGGTAGGTGCTGAGGCTGTGTCAGGCTGTGCACTTTTTCAGAGTGGCCTATGATATTGGGGTGCAGTCAGGGGCCTTGCAGTTTTCTCCTAATCTGGACATTTTGGGAAACTGAGATGGGCAGGGTTTCCTCAGGAGAGCAGGGCCAGTGATGTCATGTGTTTCTCGAGGCCCCATCCTGGAGGTCATGTGTGTCAGGACTTTGGGACCAAAGACTTTAGACACAAACTCGGATAAGAGATAGGAGTGAGGTGTTGGCAGTCCGAATCTGAAGACCCTGAGGGAAGCTCCTCGGGATTTGAAATTCAGGTGGCTGGGAGGGAGGGGCACAGGCTTTTCTGTCTGGATTTTGTGTCTAGGATGGCCACTAAATGGAGGGGTGACCTCATGTGTCCATGGGATATTCTTCCACTCTGGTGATTCTGCTTGGCACCCAAGAGTTTGATTTCTTTCTGGGGAAGAGGAAAAGACTGTATTCCATCTCTGGGATCCTGTCCAAACAGGGATTCCAGAGATGGTTTCTGTGTCCAGACACTGGGAAAACTTAACCAAAGCTTCGATTTGGGTTCCTGGTCCAGATCCCAAGGGGGATCTTTGGAAAGGGGTCTCACTCTGAGGGTCACAATGCCTGTTTGTGCCCAGCTGCCCATCCTGTGTAGGCGTGGTCTCATGGACCATGCACCTGGTTCCCACTCAGCGTTGTACAGCCATCTCAACATTCAGTTTTCTGGCCATGGGGAAGGAGGAGCACTCTTTTGTGCTTCCGAGTCCCCTATGGGCAGGAATTTGAGCTAAGTCTGGGACAGGTACCTGAATATTCAGGTTGCTTCAAGATGATGGCCTCGGGCCAAGGTTGGACCCACCTGGAGGATATGGGGCCCACTATCTGGGTGGCTGACAGGAGGTCGGGGATCAGGCGGTGTCAGACAGACAATTTATGCAGAGGTCGGTCTATTATATTGGGGTGACATTGAGGGCCGTGCAGGAGGATCCTCATGTGGGTTTCTGCGAAGACCCATAGGGCACTTCTTCTTTCTGGTGGGCAGGCAGAAAGCTGCACTGTGGCTTCAGAATTCCCAATATGGAGGGCTTGTAGGCGAGGAGTGTGAAGACAGAAGTCTGAAAACACAAGCCAGGGATAAGCTCAGTGCCGACCACAGGACCATTCCATTGTGCAGTGGTTGTTTCGAGATTTCCAGCACCTGAGTATGGGCGAGGGTCAGATGTCTGCTCACGCTGGGTTTGCATCCATGATGGTCAACGAATTGTGGGGTGGCCTCAAGAATTCTTGGAGATTTTCCCAAGCAGGACCTTGTGAGCTGCTCCAAACAGCAAGGTGTCCTACTGTGGGACAGGGGAAGTCCGCTTACAAGGCTCCAGGGTCCCCCATATAGAAAGATTCGACAGCAGAGGTCTCTGAATGGGGGCCTGGGAAGTCTTCCTTGCATGACCATTGCAGCTGAGGAACATTGCAGGCTTGATCTGCTGGTTTTTGTTCAAATTTCCAAGTGATCTAAGTTGACGGATGTTCTCAGTCTAATGAGTCACAATGCTGCTTGGTGTCCAGGGAGACCTTAGAATGTGGTGGTGAGGGTGCCTGGGTGGCTCAATGGGCTAAGCCGCTGCCTTCGGCTCAGGTCATGATCTCAGGGTCCTGGGATTGAGTCCCGCATCAGGCTCTCTGCTCAGCAGGGAGCCTGCTTCTTCCTCTCTCTCTCTCTGCCTTCCTCTATGCCTACTTGTGATCTCTCTCTGTCAAATAAATAAATAAAATCTATATAAAAAAAAGAATGTGGTTGTGGGTCTGTGGCCATGCAGGATTCTCCTACCTGAGGGTTAGACCCAGTTCCCAGGAGCCAGGTTCCCTTCTCGGGACAGGAGGGGTTCTCTTGTATGCCTCAGGGACCACATGTCGGATCATATGTTGGATTTCAAGACCAGGCCTCTGGGCACAGAGGCCTGAATATCTAGGCTAGGGTTCTTATGAGGTTGTAGGGGCATGTCATCCTCAACCTTCGGACTTAGGGACTTTGACCTGTGAGTCTTCCTGGAGGTAGATGCTCAGGCTGTGTCAGACTGTGCATTTTTTCCAGAGTGGCCTATGAAATTGGGGTGGGCTCAGGGGCATTGCAGGTTTTTCCTAATCTGGAGGGTTTGTGCAACTGAGACGGCAGAATTTCATCCAGAGATCAGGCCCAGTGATGTAGTGTGGTTCTGTCAGCCCCATCCTGCAGGGAATGTGGTTAAGGGCTCTGGGACCAAAGTCTTCAGACACAAAATTGTGTATCAATTAGGAGGGAGGTGATGGAAGCCCCGATCTGCAGACGCTGAGGGCAGCTCCTCAGGATTTGAAATTCGTGTGGCTGGGAGGCAGGAGCAAAGGCTTTTCTGTCTGGATTGTGTCTAGGATGGCCTTGGAATGGTGGTGTGTCCTCATGTGTCCATGGAATATTCTACCTCTCTGGGGATTCTGCCCAGCACCCAAGAGTTTGGTGTCTCACTGCGAAGGAGAGAGCGTGGTTTACTGTTTCACGGTTCCCGTCAACACAGGGATTCCAGAGATGGGTTATAGGTCCCTGTGCCTGGATAACCCTACAAAGGCTTAGTATTTGGGCCTAGAGGCTTGACTGCCTGGCTCTGTGGGGCTTTGGTTCAGCTCCCATGGAGACTTGTTGGAAATGGGTCTCAGGGTAAGGGTCACAATGCCTGTTTGTGCCCAGATGCCCATCCTGAGTGGGCATTGGCTCTTGTTCCATGCACCTGGATCCCAATATGAGGGTTGGACCACCATATCAACTTTTAATTTTCCTTCTATGAGGAAGGAGGAGTACTCTTTTGTGCTTCAGATTCCCCCATGCACAGTAATTTGAGCTATGTTCTGGGACTGGTACGTGAATAACCAGGTTGGTTTGAGATGAAGGACTCAGGTCAAGGCAGGTCACACCTGCCAGATATGGGTCCCGCTATCTAGGTGGCTACCAGGAGGTCGGGGCTCGAGCTGTGTCAGACAAAGCATTAGTTCACAAGGTGGCCTATGATATTGTGGTGCTATAGAGGGCTGTGCTGGTGGAACCTTATATGGAGTTTCACGCAGACCCATAGGGCACCTCTTTTTTCTGGTGGGCAGGCAGAAGGCTGCATTGTGGCTCCCAAATTCCCAATATGGGGGACTTGAAGGCGAGGAGTGTGAGAACAGAAGGCAGAAAACACAATCTATGCTTAATCTCAGTGCCGAGAACATGGCCGTTCCAATGTGCAGTGGTTTTTTCGAGATCTCCAGCATCTGAGTACAGGCGAGGGTCAGATGTCTGCTCATGATAGAGTTTGTATCTATCGTGGCCAACAAATGAAATATCCAGCACCTGAGTAAAGGTGGATTTCAGACGTTTACGCACACTGGAGTTTGTGTCTCTGATGACCGAATGGAGGAGTGGCATCAAGAGGCTGATGCATGTGAGATGCTCCAAACAGCAAGGTTGTTTTTTCTACTGGACAGTTAGAGTCTGGTATGTTTTCTGCAGGGCCCCCCATGTGAAAAGTATGGGTAGCAGAGCCCTTCCACATGGATGCCTGGAAAGCACACCTCCATTGACCAATGCAGCTGAGGAACATGCAGGTTCTTTACGGTGCTTCTGGGGCGAAGCACCAAGGTCTTGAGTTGACATGGAATCTCTTGAAGATGGGTTACAATGCTGGTTTTTTTTTACCAGGTAGATCTTAGAATGTGTTGGTGGCTAAGGTGCCTGCAGGATTCTCCTACCCTGAGGGTTTAACACAGGTCGAAGAGCACGGTTACCTTCTGGGGACAGGAGATGTAGTGTTTTGTGGCTCAGGGACCACATGCCGTATCATAAGTTCCTATTCAAGAACAGGCCTCTGAAGACAGATGCCCGACAACCTAATCTAGGGTTCCAATGAGTCCCAGGGGCATGAGAGGTTCAATCTTCAGACTTAGGACAGTTGACTTGGGTGTCTGCCAGGATGTAGGTGATCAGGGAGTTTCAGACTGTGCACTTATGTCCAGAGTAACCTCCAATATTGGGGTGGCCACAGGGGCCTTGAATGTTTCAACCAACTCTGGAGGGTTTGGTTAACTGACATGCACAATTTCCATGGGGATGGCAAGCACAGTCCTGTGGTGTGGCTCCAGAGACTCCACCCTGGAGGGCATGTGAGCCATGGTTCTGGGAGGGAAGTCTGCAAACACAAACTTGGGTTAGGTTTAGTGGCTAGGTTATCGCAGGGCAATGTGTAGACCTGGAAGGCTACTCGTCAGGAACAGTAACTGGAATGACCCGAAGGCGGAAGCACAGGCTTTTATATCTGGATTGTGTGTCTAGGGTGACGTCAGAATGTAGCTGTGGCCTCATGGGTCCATGGGAGATTTTTCCTCTAAGGATACAGGCGGCTCCCAATATTTTGATGACTTTTTGGTATGGGAAGACTGCTATTTTCGATCTTAGGTGTGCCCCAAAACAGGGATTCCAGAGATGGGCTCTGGGTCTAGGCGCCTGGAAAATCCCACCAAGGGTTGGGATTTGGGCTTATGGGCAGACCAGGCCTGCAATGCAGGATCTTGGTGGTGCAACTGAGAGGGCTTGTTTGGAAACATGCTCAGGCTGAGCATTACAATTCCTGTTTGTGCCCAGGGTGACCCTCAGGAGTGGGCGTGGTCCCATTGTCCATTTTCTGGCTCCCACACTGAGGGATGGACACACATTCCAATGGCCAGGTTTCCAGCCATGGGGAAGGAGGAAATATCTATTGTGCTTCATGTTCCCCCATAGGCAGGGATTACAGCAAAGGTCTGGGGACAGATGCCTGAATACCAAGGATGCATAGAGATGACAGATTTGGGCCATGGCCGTTCTCACATGCTGGATATGGGCCCCGCTCTCTGGGTGGCTGACACGAGGTCTGGGCTCAGGCTGTGTCAGACACAGCACTAGTGGCCAGAGAAGTCTATATATTGGGGTTCTCTCCAGGGCCGAGTAAATTGATCCTCATGTAGGGTTTCTGGCGAGACTCACGAAGCACTTCTTTCTGTGGGGCAGGCAGAATGCTGCCTTATGGATCCAGAATTCCCTATCAAGAGGGTTTGGGGACAAATAGGGTGAGAATGCAATTGTAAACACCAGCTATGCTTAAATTGAGTGCCAAGCGGAAGTCAGTTTCAATGTGCAGCAGCTTATACGAGATATCCAGCACCTGAGTAAGGGCAGATGTCAGATATTTGCTCACACTGGAGTTTGTGTCTAGGATGACGACTAATGGAGGGGTGGCTTCAGGAGGCAATGGAGGATTACCCACGCTTAAGATTGTGAGATGCTCCAAACAACAAGGTTTCCTTCTAATGGACAGGAGGAGTCTGTTTTTTTTTCCTCCAGGGTCCCTCAAGTGGAAGTTTGCGTAGCAGAACCCTCCCGCATGGATGACTGGAAAGCACACGTCCAATGACCATTGCAGCTGAGGAACATGACAGGTTCGTTTTGGTGGTTCTGGTGCCAAGTACCAAGGCCTTGAGTTGACTTGGAATCTCTTACAGATGTGTCCCAAAACTGGTTTGTTACAAGGGAGGTCTTAGAATGTATTGGTGCTATGGGCCACGCTGAGGGTTTGGCACAGGTCGATGTGCACAGTTTCCATCTTGGGAGAGGAGATGTTCTGTTTGTGGCTCAGGGTACATATGTTGTATCCTGACTTGGTATTCAAGAACAGGCCTCTGAGGATTGATGCTGGCAACCTAATCTAGAGATCCAATGATGTCCTTGGTGCCCATCAGGTTCAATTTTCTTACTAAGGACCATTGATATGGTTGTCTGACTGGATGTAGGTGATCAGGGTGTTTCAGACTGTGCATTTGCATCCAGAGCCACTTCCACTATTGGGGTGGGCTCAGGGGCCTTGCAGGTTTCTCCTAACTTGGAGGCTTTGGGGAACTGTGATGGGCACAGTTTCCTTGGGGATGGCAGGCCCAGTCCTGTGGTAAGGCTTCAGAGACCACCTCCTTGAGGATATGAGAGCCATGGTTTTGGGAGGGAAGTCTGCAAACACAAATTTGGGTCAGGGATAGTGGCAAGGTGATCGCAGGTCCAATGCATAGACCTAGAAGGCATCACATCAGGAACTGTAATTAGGGTGACTGAAAGCTGGTAGCACAGGCATTTCTATCTGGATTGTGTGTCCAGGATGGGCTCTGAATGTAGACGTGGTCTCATGGTTCAATGGGAGACTTTTCCTCTCTAAGGATCCTGGTGGATCTCCATAGATTGGTGGTTTTTCAGAGAAGAAAAGAGTGCTCTTTTCCATCTTAGGGGTGCTCCAAAACAGGGAAGAATGCTGTTTTCCAACTTAGGCTTATGCCAAAACAGGGATTCCAGAGACAGGCTCTGGGTCTGGGTGCCCGGATATCCCACCAAGTGTTAGGATTTGGGCCTAGGGGCATTCCAGGCCTGCAATGCAGGATCCTAATGGTGTAACAGAGAGGGCTTGTTTGAAAGCATGCTCAGGCTGAGGGTCATCATGCCTCTTTGTGCCCAGGGGGGCCCTCAGGAGAGGGCGTAGTCTCATTGGCCATATAGATGGATCCCACTTTGAGGGTTGGACACCCATTGCAACAGCCAGGCTTCCTGCAATGGAAAGAGGAGTTCTCTATTGTGCTTCAGGTTCCCCCATTGGCAGGGTTACAGGAAAGGTCTGTGGAAAGTTGCCTTAATACCAAGGATGTGTACAGATGACAGGCTAAGAATTCCCAGGTAACAAAACAGCATTGTTACCCATATTCATGACATTCCATGTAGAAATAAGCCCTTAGAACTTCGCCCCAGAGCCACCAGAATGAACTTGCCATGTTCCTAAGCTGCAATGGTCAGTGGAGGTGTGGTTTCCAGGCAACCATATGGGGGTGCTCTGCTACACAAACTTTGCAATTGGCGGGGACCCTTGAGACAAAAAAACAGAATGCCCCTGTCCGGTAGAAGGAAACCTTCTGTTTGGAGCATCTCACAAGCCCCAGCTTGGGAAATCCTCCATTTCCTCTTGAAGCCACCACTCCATTTGTCAGTCATCATAGACACAAACTCCAGCATGAGCAAACATCTGACATCCGCCCTTACTCAGGTGCTGGATTTCAATTCGATCGCTGCACACTGGAATTGCCTTTAGTTTGACTGAATTAAGCCATAGCTTGGGTTTACAATTCCATCCTCAGCCTACTGGTCCACAAGCCCTATTGTGAGGGAATTCTGGAGCTACAACACAATATTCTGCCTTCCCCATAGAAAGAAAAAGGGCCTGGAGAGTCTGCCCAGAAACTCCATATGATGGTCAATCTTCTCGGTGCTAGACGGAACCCTGATTCATAGGCTGCCCTGGGCACTAGTGCTGTGTCTGACATAGCCGGAGCCAGGACCTAGTGTCAGCCACTGAGAGATCAGGGCCCATATACAGCATGTGAGACCAGCTATGGCCCAAGTCTGTCTTCTCTTCTATTCTTGGTATTCAGGCATCTGTACCCACACCTTTGCTGAAATTCTTGCCATTGGGGGAACCTGTAGCACAATAGAGAACTCCTCCTTCCCCATGGAAGGTATTCTGACAGTTGGGATAGTTGCTCAACCCTCAAAGTGGAAGGCAGCTCCATGGCCAAGGAGACCATGTGCACTCATGATGACTTCCCCGGGCACAAGCAGGCATTGTGACCTCAGCCTGAGCATGCTTTCAACCAAACGCTCTCAATTGCATCTCTGGGACCCCGAATTGCAGGCCTAGTACACACCTAGGCCCAAATCCTAACCCTAGTGGGATTTTACAGGGGCCCAGACACAGAGCCCATCTCTGGAATCCCTATTTTGGGGGACCCTTAAGATGGAAAACAGCACTCTTCCCTTCCCCGAGATAGTCACCAAACTCATGGTAGCCACCAGGATCCTTGAGTGGAAAAATCTGCCATAGACCCATGAGAACACACCTGCATTCCGAGGCCATCCTGGACATACAATCCAGATACATATCATGTGCTATCACCTTTGAGTCATCGGATTTACAGTTCCTGACGAGCTGCCTTCCAGGTCTATGCATTGGGCCTGCAATCACCTTGCCATTAACCTAAACTGAGTTTGTGTTTGCAGACTTCCTTCCTAAAACCATGGCTCACATGACCTCCAGGTTCTGGCATCTGAAGCCACACCACAAGACTGTGCATGAGATCCTCAAGGAAACTGTGCCCATCACTTTTGCCCGATACCTTTAGATTAGGAGAAACCTGCAAGGCCCCTGAGCGCAGCCAAATAATGGAGGCCGCTCTGGGCACAAATGCACAGTCTGAGACACCCTGATCACCTCCATACAGGCAGACACCCAAGTCAATGCTCCTGAGTCAGAAGATTGAACCTGACATGCCCCGAGGACTTCATTGGCACACTAGATTAGGTTTACAGGTATCTGTCATCAGAGGCCTGCTCTGGAATATCAACTTATGATAAAATATATAGTCCCTGAGCCACAGAACAGAATATGTCCTCCCCAAAAAGGAAGCCATGCTCCTGGAATTGTGTCATACCCTTAGGGTATTTGGATCCTGAATGGCCCCTTAGCAACCAGCACATTCTATGATATTCCTGGTAACACACCATCATTGTGCCCCATCTTCATGAGACTCCATGTCAACTCAAGGTCTCGATATATTGCCCCAGAGCCACCAGAATGCACCTGCCAAGTTCCTCAGGTGCAATGGTCAATAGAGGGGTGATTTCCAGGCATCCCTGTGGGGTTCTCTGCTACAAAACTTTCCACATGGAGAAACCAGAGAAAACAAACCAGACTTCTCCTGTCCGGTAGAAAGAAACTTTGCTATTTGGAGCATCTCACAAGCCCCAGCATGGGAAATCCTCCATGGCCTCTTGACGCCACCCTTCCATTTGTGGGTAATCACAGACACAAACTCCAGTGTGAGCAAACATCTGACATCCACCCTTACTCAGGTGCTGGATATTCGAAACGGCAGCTGCACACTGGAACTGCCTTTTGCTTTTCACTGAACTTAACCATAGCTTTGTATTACTATTCTATCCTCACCACACTGGTCCACAATATCTCTTGATAGGGAATTCTGGAGCCACAACGCAGTATTCTGCCTTCCACATAGAAAGAAGAAGGACCTGTTGAGTCTGCCCAGAAACCTCACATGAGGGTCAATCTACTCAGACCACGAGGCAACCCTGATTAATAGATTTCCCTGACCACTAGTACTGTGTCTGACAGAGTCTAAGCCCCGACCTCGTGTCAGCCACCCAGAGTTGAGGGCCCATATTTAGCATGAGAGATCGGCCATGGCCCTGGGCCATCATCTGTACCCATCCTTGGTATCCAGTCATCTGTCCCCCAAACTTTGCTGGAATTCCTGCCAATGGCGAACCTGAAACACAATAGAGAACACCTCCTTCCCCATGGCAGGAATATTGGTTGTCCAACCCTCAGCGTGGGAGCCAGCTGCATGGCCAAGGAGACCATGCCCACTCCTGAAGGCCGACATGGGCACAGGCAGGCATGGTGATCCTCAGCCTGAGCATGTTTTCCAACAAACACTCTCAGTTGCTCCTCCAGTACCAGCATTGCAGGCCTGGTATGCCCCTAGGCCCAAATACTAACCCTTGGTGGGATTTTCCAGGTGCCCAGACCCAGAGTCTGTCTCAGAATCCCTGTTTGGGGCACCATTAAGATGGAAAACAGCACTCTTCCCTTCCCTGAGAAAGGCACCAAACTATTGGGAGCCGCCAGGATCCTTAGAGAGAAAAAATCTCCCATGGACCCATGAAAACAAACCTGCATTCCGAGGCCATCCTGTCCACACAATCCAGAGAGAAAAGTCTTTGCTACCGCCTTCGAGTCATCCTATTTACATTTCCTGACGAGCTGCCCTCCATGTCTATGCATTGGGCCTGTGATCATCTCGACACTAACCCTAACCCCAGTTTGTGTTTGCCGACTTCTCTCCCAAAACCATGGCTTACATGCCCACCAGGATGTGGTCCCTCAAGTCACATCACAGGAAAGTTCCTGCCATCCCCAAGAAAACTGTGCCCATCAGGTTGTCCAAACCCTCCAGATTAGGAGAAACCTGCCAGGCCCCTGAACCCACCCCAATATTGGAGGTTGCTCTGGATGCAAACGTGTAGTCTGAAACACCCTGAGCACCTCCATCGAGGCAGAAAGCCAAGTCAATGGTTCTGAGTCAGATGATTGAACCTGACATGCCCCTAGGACTTCACTGGAACCCTAGATTGGGTCTTCAGACATCTGTTCTCAGAGTCCTGTTCTGGAATACCAAGTTATGATACAACATGTGGTCCCTGATTCCCACAACAGAACATCTCCTGTCTCCAGAAGGAAAATGTGCTCTTGGATCTATGTCCAACTTTCAGGGTAGATGGATCCTGCATGACCCATTAGCCCCAGCAGCTTCTATGATCTCCCTGGTAACAAACCAGCATTGTGACCCAACTTCCTGAGACTTGATGCCAACTCAAGGTGTTGGTACTTTGCCCAAGAGCCATGAAACGAATCTGCCATGTTCCTCAGGTACAAAGGTCAATGGACGTGTGCTTTCTAGGCATCCAAGAGGTAGTTCTCTGCTACACAAAAATTCCACATAGGGAACCCTAGAGCAAACAAATAAGACTGCTCCTGTCAGGTTGAAGGAAACCTTGGTTGTTTGGAGCATCTCACAAGCCCCAGCCTGGGAAGTCCTCCACATTCTCTTGATGCCAACCCTCCATTTGTTAGTCATCATAGACACAAATTCCAGCATGAGCAAACATCTGACATCTGCTCTTACTCAGGTGCTGGATATTCGAATCAGTCACGCACACTGGAAATACCTTTCACTTGACACTGTATTCTTGCATAGTTTGGGTTTACAATTCCATCCTCACCCTACTGGACTGCAAGTCCTCTTGAGAGGGAATTAGGGAGACAAAACGCAACATTCTGCCTTCCCCATAGAAAGAAGAAGGGCCTGGTGAGTCTGCCCAGAAACTCCCCATGAAGATCAATCTACTTGGCCCTCGAGGGAACCCCGATTTATACTTTGCGCTGGCCACTAGCGCTGTGTCTGAGAGAGCCTGAGCCCCAACCTCGTGTCAGCCACCCAGAGTGTGGGGCCCTTATCCAGCATGTGGGACTGGCCATGGCCCAGTCATCTCTACCCATCCTTGATATTCCGGCAACTATCCCAGATCTTTGCTGGAATCCCTAGCAGTGGGGGAACCTGAAGCACAATTGAGAACTCCTCCTTCCCCATGGCAGGAAGCCTGGCTGTTGCTATGGGTGCCCAACCCTCAGAATTAGAACCAGGTGCATGGCCAATGAGACAACGCCCAATCATAAGGGCCGCCTGGGCCAAAGCAGGCATTGTGTCCCTCAACCTTAGCATGCATTCAAACAAATGCTCTCAGTTGTTTCTGCAGGGTCCCGCATCGCAGGCCTGGTATGCCCTTAGGACCAAATCCTAACACTTCGTGGGATTTTCCATGCCAACATAACCAGAGCCCGTCTCTGGAATCTCTGTTTTGAAGCACCCCTATGATGGAAAACAGCACTCTTCCCTCCCCTGAGAAAACTATTAGAAGCTGCCAGGATGCGTAGAGAGGAAAAATCTCCCAGGGCTCCATAAGACCACACCTTCATTCCGAGGCCATCCTGGACACACAATCCAGATACAAGAGACTGTGCTACCACCTTCGAATCACCTGGTTTACAGTTCCAGACGAGCTGCCCTACAGACCTATGCATTGGGCCTGTGATCACCTCGCCATTAACCCTACCCCAAGTTTTTGTTTGCAGACTTCTTTCCCAAAACCATGGCTCACATGCCCTCTATGATGGGTCTCTGTAGCCACACCACAGGAAAGGTCCTGCTATCCCCAATGAAACTGTGTCCATCACAGTTGCCCAAACCCTCCAGATTAGGAGAGACCTGCAAGTCCCCTAAGCCCAGTCCAATATTGGAGACCACTCTGGACACAAATGCACAGTGTGCAACACCCTGATCACCTCCATCCAGGAAGACACCCAAGTCAATGGTCCTGAGTCAGAAGATTGGTCCCTGAACCCCACAATAGAATATCTCCTGTCCCCAGATGGAATTCGTGCTCTTCAACTTGTGTCAAGGGTCGGGGTATATGAATTATGCACAGCCCCTTAGCCCACAGCACATTCTAAGATCTCTCTGGTAACAAACAAACAGCATTGTGATCCATCTTCATGAGATTCCATGTCACTTCAAGTCCTTGGTAATTCGCCCCAGAGCCACCAGAATGAACCTGCCATGTTCCTCACCTGATATGGTCAGTGGAGGTGTGCTTTCCAGGCATCCATGTGGGAGTGCTCTTCTACTTATTCTTTCCACATGTCGGACCCTGGAGCAAACAAACCAGACTGCCACTGACCAGTAGAAGGGAACCCTCTGTTTGGAGCATCTCAGAAGCACCAGCAGGAGAAATCCTTCATGGCCCTTGACACAACCCCTTCATTTGTCAGTCATCATAGACAAAAACTCCAGCATGAGAAAACATCTGAAATCTGCCGTTATTTAGATTCTGCATTTTCTTTTCCACCACTGCACACTGGAACTGCGTTTCACTTGACACTGAATTTAACAATAGATTGGGTTTAGAATTCCATCCTCAGCCTCCTGGTCTGCAAGCCCTCTAGAGAGGGAATTTGGAGCCACAAGGCAACATTCTGCATTCCCACTAGAAAGAAATAAGGCCTGGTGAATCTTCCCAGAAACTCCACATGAGGATCAATCTACTTGGCACTCGATGGAACCTTGATTTATAGGCTGTCCTGGGCACTAGTACTAGTACTAGTACTAGTACTAGTACTAGTACTAGTACTGTGTCTGACAGAGCCTGAGCCAAGACGTAGTTTCAGGCACCCAGAGATATGAGCCCATATCCAGCATGTGAGATTGGCCAGGGCCCAAGTCCATCATCTCTACCCATCCTTGGTATTCAGGCACCTGTCCCCAGACCTTTTATGTAATCCCTACCAATGGGGTAACCTAAAGCACAATAGAGAACTCCTCCTTCCCCATGGTAGGAATCCTGGCTGTTGATATGGGTGTCCAAACCTCAAAGTGGGAGCCAGCTGCATGGCCAAGGAGACAATGCCCACTCATGAGGGCTGCCCTGGGCACAAGTAGCCATTGTAACCCTCAGCTTGATCAAGCCTTCAAAAAAATGCTCTTAGTTGCACCTCCAGGATCCTGCATTGCAGGCCTGATATGCCCTTAAGCCCAAATCCTAACACATCGTGGGATGTTCCATGTGCACATACCCAGAGCCCGTCACTGGAATCCCTGTTTTGAGGCACCCCTAAGATGGAAAACAGCACTCTTCACTTCCCTGAGAAAGCCACCAAACTAATGGGATCCCCCAGGATCCTTGAGAAGAAGAATCTCCCATGGTCCCATGAGTCCACACCTGTATTCCGAGGCCAGCGTGGATATGCTATCCAGATACAAGAGACTGTGCTACTGGCTTCGAGTCACCTGATTTACAGTTCCTGACGTGCTGCCCTCCAGATCTTTGAATTGGGGCTGTGAACACCTCTCCATTAACCTTATCCCGAGTTTGTGTTTGCAGATCTCTTTCTAAAAACCATTGCTCACATGTCCTCCAGGATGGGGCCCCTAGAGTCACACCACAAGACTGTGCTTGCCATCCCCAAGGAAACTGGGCCCATCACAGTTGCCCAAACCCTCCTGATTAGGAGAAACCTGGAAGGCTCCTGAGCACATCGCAATATTGGAGGCTGCTCTGGATGCAAATGCACAGTCTGAAACACCCTGATCACCTCCATCCAGGCAGACACCCAAATCAATGGTCCTGAGTCAGATAATTGAACCTGACATGGCCCTAGGACCTCATTGGAAGAGGGATTAACTTTTCAGGCACCTGTCCTCAGAGGCCTCTTCTGGAATACCAACTTATGATACAAATTATGGCCCCTGAGCCCCAGGGTGGGAAATCCTCCATGGCCTCTTGACGCCACCTCTCCATTTGTTGGTCATCGTAGACACAAACTCCAGCCTGAGCAAACATCTGACATCCGCCCATATTCAGGCACTGATATTGGAATCAGCTGCTGCACACTGGAACTGCCTTTCGCTTTGCAATGAATTTAAGCCTAGCTTCAGACTACAATTTCATCCTCACCCTACTGGTCTGCCATATCTCTTGATAGGGAATTCTGGAGCCACAATGCAACATTCTGCCTTCTTCATAGATAGAAGGACCTGGTGAGTCTGCCCATAAACTGCACATGAAGATCAATATACTCATCCCAGGAGGGAACCCCTATTTATAGTTTGCCCTAGCCACTAGTGCTGTGTCTGACAGAGCCTGAGCCCCTACCTCGTGTCAGCAACCCAGAGGGTGGGGCCCACATTAACCATGTGAGACCGGCCATGGCCCAGGGCTGTCATTACTACCCATCCTTGGTATTCAGGCATCTGTCCCCTAGATCTTAGCTGGAATCCCTACCAATGGGGGGACCTGAAGCACAATAGAGAATTCATCCTTCGCCATGGCAGGAATCCTGGCTTTTGGATGGGTGTCCAACCCTAGGAATGGGAACTGGCTGCATGGCTGAGTAGACATCGCCCAATCCTGATGGCCTCCGGGGCACAAGCAGGCATTGGGACCCTCAGCTTGACAATACTTTCAAACAAACGCTCTCAGTTGCACCTCCAGGATCCCGCATTGCAGGCCTGGTATGGCCCTAGGCCTAAATATTAACCCTTGGTGGGATTTTCCAAGCACTTAGACCCAGAGCTCATCTCTGGAATGCCTGTTTTGGGGCACGCCTAAGCTGGAAAACAGTACTCATCCCTTCCCGGAGAAATCCAACAAACTTTTGAGAACCGCCAGGATCCTTGAGAGGAGAAATCTCCCATGGACCCTTGAGACAACACCTGCAATAAAGGCCATTCTGGAAATTAAATCCAGATACAATTACCTGTGCTACCACCTTTGAGTTACGTGATTTACAGTTCCAGACTTGCTGCCCTCCTGGTCTATGGATTGGGACTATGATCACCTTGCCACTAACCCTAACCTAAGTTTGTGTTTGCAGACTTCTCTCTCAAAATCATGGCGCACATGTCCTCCAGGATGGGGTCTCTGGAGTCACACCACAGGACAGTTCCTGCAATCCCCAAGGAAACTGCCCATCACAGTTGTCCAAAAACCCCATATAAGGAGAAACCTGCAAGGAACCTGAGCCAACCCTAGTATTGGATGCCACTCTGGACACAAATGCACAGTCTGAAACACCCTCATCACCTGCATCCAGTCAGACACCAGAGTCAATGATCCTGAGTCAGAAGATTGAATGACATTCCCCTAGGGCCTCATTCAAACCCTTTATTAGGTTTTCAGGCTTCTGTCCTCAGAGACCTGTTCTGGATTACCAATTTATGATACAACATATGGCCGCTGAGCCCCACAACAGAATATCTCCTGCCCCCAGAAGCAATCCGGGCTCTTGGGCCTGTGTCAAATCTTCAGGCTAGATGAATCCTGCATGGCCCATTAACCACCAGCACATTCTACGATCTCCCTGGTAACAAACCAACATTTTGACCCATCTTCATGAGGTTCCATGTCCAATCCAGTCTTTATTTCTTCGCCTCAAAGCCACCAGATGCCATGTTCCTTCGCTGTCATGGTCAATGAAGGTGTGCTTTCCAGTCACCCATGTGGGAGATCTATGTTATCCGATCTTTCAACATGGGGAACCATGGAGGAAACAAATCAGACTGCCCCTGTCTGGTAGAAGGAAACCTTGCTGTTTGGAGCATCTCAAAAACACCAGATTGGGAAATCCTCCATAACCTCTTGACGCCACCCCTCCATTTTTGTGTCATCATAGACACAAACTCCAGCATGAGCAAATATCTGACATCCACCCTCACTCAAGTGCTGAATATTGGATTCAAACATTGCACACTGGAAATTCCTTTTGCTAGATACAGAATGTAACCATAGCTTAGGTTTACAATTCCATCCTCAGCCTCCTGGTCCACAAGCCCTCTTGATAGTGAATTCTAGAGCCACAAAGCAGCATTCTGCCTTCCCCTTACAAACAAGAAGGGCCTGGTGAGTCTGCCCAGAAACCATACATGAGGATCAATCTGCTCGGCACTTGAGGGAACCCCAATTTATAGGCTGCCCTGGGCACTAGTGCTGTGTCTGACAGAGCCTGAGCCAAGACCTAGTGTCAGCCACCCAGTGATCGGGGCCCATATCCACGATTTGATACTGGCCATGGCCCATGTCCATCATCTTTACCCATCCTTGGTATTCAGGCCTCTGTCCCCAGACCTTTGCTGGAATCCCCGCTAATGGGGGAACCTGAAGCACTATAGAGAACTCCTCTTTCCCCATGGCAGGATTCTGGCTGTTGGGATGGTTTTCCAACCCTCAAAGTGGGAGCCAGCTGCATGGCCAATGTGACCACGCCCACTCATGAGGGCCACCTGGGCATAAGCAAGTATTGTGACCCTCAGCCTGAGAATGATTTCAAACAAGCCCTCTCAGTTGCACCTCCAGGATCCTGCATGCAGGCCTGGTAAGCCATTAGGCCCAAATCCTAACACTTGGTGGGATTTTCCAGGGGACCAAACCCAGAGTCCGTCTCTGGAATCCATATTTTGGGGCACCCCTAACATGAAAAAAAGCACTCTTCCCTTCCCCGAAAAAGCCACCAACTATTGGGAGCCACCAGGATCCTTAGAGAGGAAAAATCTCCCATGGACCCATGAGGCCACAACTGCATTCTGAGGCCATCCTGCACACAATACAGAGAAAAAAGCCTGTGATTCTGCCTTTGAGTCACCCGATTAACAGTTCCTGAAGAGCTGCCATCCATGTCTATGCATTGGGCCTGTGATAACCTTGCCACTAACCCTAACCCAAGTTTGTGTTTTCAGACTTCCCTCCCAAAACCATGGCTCACATGCCCTCCAGTATGTGATAACTGGAGCCACACCACGGGATTGTACCTGTCTTCCCAAAGGAAACTGTGATTGTCACTATTAAACAAACTCTCTAGATTAGGAGAAACCTGCAAGGCCCCTAAGCCCAGCCCAATATTGGAGGCCACTCTGGACGCAAATGCACAGTCTGACACACCATATCACCTACATCCAGGCTGATATCCAAGTCAATGGTCCTCAGACAGAAGATTGAACCTGACATGCTCCTAGGATTCACTGGAACACTAGAATAGGTTTTCAGGTATCTGTACTCAGAAGGCTGTTCTGAATATCAATGTATGAACAATATGGTCACTGAGCCACACAAAAGAACATCTCCTGTCCTTAGAAGAAAGCTGTGCTCTGGACCTGTGTCAAACACTCTGGGTAGATGAATCCTTCAAGGCCCCCTGGCAACCAGCACATTCTATGATCTCCCTGACAACATACCAGCATTGTGACCCATCTTCATGAGACTCCATGACAACTCTAGCCCTTGGTACTTCGGCCCAGAGCCACCAGAATGAAACTGCCATGTTCCTCTGCTGCCATGGTCAATGTAGGTGTACTTTCCAGGCATCCAGCGGGAGTGCTCTGATACCAACTTTCCACATGGGGAACCCTGGAGGAAACAAACCAGACTCCCCTGTACGGTAAAAGGAATCTTTGCTGTATGGAGTATCTCAAGCCTGAGGGTGGGTAATCCTCCATGGCCTCTTGAGGCCACCCATCCATTTGTTGGTCATCATAGACACTAACTCCAGCGTGAGCAATCAACTGACATCTGCACTTACTCAAGTGCTGGATATTTGAATCAGCTGCTACACACTGGAATTGCCTTATGCTTGGCACTGAATTTAAAAGTAGCTTGGCGGGACGCCTGGGTGGCTCAGTTGGTTAAACAGCTGCCTTCGGCTCAGGTCATGATCCCAGCGTCCTGGGATCGAGTCCCACATCAGGCTCCTTGCTCCGCAGCGAGCCTGCTTCTCCGTCTGACTCTGCCTTCCACTCTGTCTGCCTGTGCTTGCTCTCGCGCGCTCTCTGACAAATAAATAAAATCTTAAAAAAAAAAAGTAGCTTGGGTTTGCAATTCCATCCTCACCCTGGTGTTCAATAAGCTCTCTTGATAGGGAATTCTGAAGCCACAACACAGCATTCTGCCTTCCCCATAGCAAGAAAAAACAGCCTGGAGAGACTGCCCAGAAACCCTACATGAGGATAAATCTACTCGACCCTCGAGTGAACCCCATTTATAGGTTTACCTGGCCACTAGCGCTGAGTCTGACAGAACCTCGTCTCTGACCTCGTGTCAGGACCCAGAGACTGGGCTCCAACTCCAGAATGTGAGACCAGCCATGTCCCAGGGCTGTCATCTCTACCCATTCTTGATTCAGGCATCTGTCCCCAGACATTTGCTGAAATCCCTGCCAATGGGGGAACCAGAAGCACAATAGGGAAATCCTCCTTCCCCATGGCAGGAATGATGGCTCTTGGGATGGGTTTCCAGACCTCAGAGTGGTAGCCAGCTGAATGGCCAATGATAACCCGCCCACTCATGAGGGCCGCCCTGGACACAAGCAGGCATTGTGACCCCCAACATGAGCATGCTTTCAAACAAACACTCTCAGTTGCATTCCAGAATCCAAATTTGCAGGCCTGATATGCCCCTAAGCACAAATCCTAACACCTGGTGGGATTTTTCAGGGGCCCAGAAACACAGCCTGTCTCTGGAATCCCTGTTTTGGGACACCCCTAAGATGGAAAATAGCACTCTCCCCTTCGCCAAGAAAGCCACCATAGTATAGGGAGCCGCTAGGATCCTTCAGAGGAAAAATCTCCCATGGATCCATGAGACCACACCTGTATTCCGAGGCCATCCTGGACACAAAAGCCAGATACACAAGCCTGTGCTACCACCTTCAAGGCAACTAATTTATAGTTCCAGACGAGCTGCCCTCCAGGTCTATGCATTGGGCCTGCGATCACCTCACCGCTAACCTTAACCCGAGTTTGTGATTACAGACTTCTATCCCGAAACCATGGCTCATATTTCCTCCAGGATGGGGTCTCTGGAGCCACACCAAAGGACTGTGCCTGCCATCCCCAAGGAAAATGTGTCCGTCACATTTGCCTAAAACTTCGAGATAAGGAGAAACCTGCAAGGCCCCTGAGCCCACCCCAATACTGGAGGCCCCTCTGGACACAAATGTGCAGTCTGAAATACGCTGATCACCTGAATCCAGGAAGATACCCAAGTCAGTGTTTCTCAGTCAGAAGATTGAACCTGACATGCTCCTATGACCTCATTGTAAACCCTGATTAGGTTTTCAGGCATCTGTAATCAGAGACCTGTTCTGGAGTACCAACTTAAGATACAACATATGGTCCCTGATCCCCACAACAGAACATCTCCTTTCTCTAGATGGAAGCCGTGCTCTTGGAACTGTGTCAAACCCTCTGGGTAGATGAATCCTACTTGGCCTGTAGCCACCAGCAGATTCTAAGATCTCACTGGTAACAAGCCAGCATTGTGAGCCATCTTCATGAGATTCCATGTCAACTACAGGCCTTGGTACTTCACCCCAGAGCCTTCAGAAAGAACCTGTCATGTTCCTCAGCTGCAATGTTCAGTGGAAGTGTGCTTTCCAGGCATCCATGTGGGAGTGCTCTGCTACCCAAACTTTCCACATGGGGGACTCTCGAGCAAACAAATCTGACTGCCCTGTCCTGTAGAAGGAAACCTGGCTGTTTGGAGCATCTCACAAGCTCAAGTGTGGGAAATCCTCTATGACCTCTTTTCAACTCCTCTCCATTTGTCGGTCATTATAGACACAAACTCCAGCTTGAGCAAACATCTGACGTCTGCGCTTACTCAGGTGCTGGATATTCGAATCAGCCGCTGCACACTGGAAATGCCATTCGCTTGTCACTGAATTTATTCATAGCTTGGGTTTACAATTCCATCCTCACCCTACTGGTCCACAAGCCCTCATGATAGGGAATTCTGCAGCCACAACACAGCATTCTGCCTTCCCAATAGAAAGAAGAAGGGCCTGGTGAGTCTGCCCAGAAACTCCACATTATGATCAATCTAATTGTCCCTTGAGGGAACCCTGAATTATAGACAGCCCTGGCCCCTAGTGTTGTGTCTGACAGAGCCTAAGCCCCGACCTCGTGTCAGCCACCTAGAAGGCGGGGCCCATATCCCGCATGTTAGACTGGCCACGGAACAGAGCCGTCATCTTTACCCATCCTTGGTATTCAGGCATGTGTCCCCAGACCTTTCCTGGAATCCCTACCAATGAGGGAACCTGAATCACAATAGAGAAATCCTCATTCCCCATGGCAGGATTCCTGTAAGTTCGGAAGGGTGTCCAACACTCAGAGTGTTAGCCTACTGAATGGCCATTGAGACCACCCCCATTCCTGAGGGCCACCCTATGCAAAAGCTTGCATAGTGACCCTCAGCCTGAGCATGCTTTCAAACAAACGCTCTCAGTTGTATCTCCAGGACTTGCATTGGAGGCCTGGTAAGCCCCTATGCCCAAATCATAACCCTTGGTGGGTATTTCCAGGTGCCCAGAGCCAGAGCACTTCTCTGCAATCCCTGTTATGGGACACCCTTAATATGGAAAACAGAACTCTTTCCTCTCTGAGAAAGCCACCACATTATAAGGAGCCGCCAGGATACTTGAGAGGAAATATCACCCATGGACACCTGAGACCACACCTGCATTCTTAGTCCATCGTGGATACACAATCCAGATAAAAAAGCCTGTGCTACCTCCTTTGAGGCATGCGATTTACATTTCACACGGAGCTTCCCTCCAGGAGTATGCATTGGGCCTACAATCACTTCGCCACTAAACCTAACCCGCATTTGTGTTTGCAGACTTCCCTCCCAAAACCATGGCTCTCATGCCCTCCAGCATGGGGTCTCTGGAGCCACACCACAGGACTGTGCCCACCATTGCCAAGGAAACTGTGCCCATCAAATTGCCCTATCTTTCCAGATTAGGAGAAACCTGCAAGGCCCCTGAGCCCACCCCAATACTGGTTGCCACTCTGTACACAAATGCACAGTCTGGAACACCCTGATCACCTACATCTAGGCAGACTTTGAAGTCAATGATACTGAGTCAGAGGATTGAACCTGACATTCCGTTAGGATTTTATTGGAACCCTAGATTAAATTTTCAGGCATCTATCCTCAGAGGCCTGTTCTGCAATACCAAATTATGATACATTTGGTCCGTTAGCCCCACATCAGAACATCTCTGGTCCGAGAAGGAAACCGTGCCCTTTGACCAGTGTCAAACCCTCAGGGTAGATGAATCCTACATGGTCCCTTAGCCACCAGCACACTGTAAGGTCTCCATGGTAACAAACCTGCATTCTGACCCATCTTCATGAGACTTCATGTCAACTCCAGGCCTTGGTAATTCGCCCAAGAGCCACCAGAACGAATTGGCCATGTTTCTCAGCTGCAATTTTAATGGAGGTGTGCTTTTCAGGCATCCACGTGGGAGTGCTCTGCTACCCAAACTTTCCACATGGGGGACCCTGGAGCAAATAAACCAGACTCCCCCTGTGTGGTAGAAGGAAACTTTGCTGTTTGAAGCATCTCACAAGCCCCAGCATGTGAAATCCTCCATGGCCTCTTGACGCCACCCCTCCATTCATCGGTCATCATAGACATAAACTCCAGCATGAGGAAATGTCTGACTTTCACCTTTACTCAGGTGCTGGATATCTGGAATCAGACACTGCACAATGGAACTGCCTTTTGCTTGGCACTGAATTGAACCTTAGCTTGAGTTTACAATTCCATCCTCACCCTACTGGTCCCCAAGCCCGCTTGATAGGGAATTCTGGGGCCACAACGCAGCTTTTTGCCTTCCCCTTAGAAAGAAGAAGGGCATGGTGATTCTGCCCAGAAACTCTGCATGAGGATCAATCTGCTCAGCCCTTGAGGGATCCCTGATTCATACTCAGCCCTGACCACTAGTTCTGTTTCTGACAGAGCCTGAGTGCTCAATTCATGTCAGCTACTCAGAGAGTCAGGCATGTGAGACTGGCCATGTCTCAGGTCCCTCATCTCTACCCATCCTTGGTATTCAGGCATCTGTCCCCAGACATTTGCTAGAATACCTGCTAATGGGGGAACCTGAGGCACAATAGAGAATTCTTCCTTTTCCATGGCAGGAATCCTGGTAGTTGGGATGGGTGTCCTACATTAAAGTGGTAGCCAGCTGCATGGCCAAGGAGACAACTCCCACTCATAAGGGCTGCCCTAATCACATCAGGCATTGTGACACTCAGACTAGCATGCTTTCAAACAAACGCTCTCAGTTGTACCTCCAAGTCACACATTGTAGGACTGGTACTCCCCTAGGCCCAAATCCTAATCTTGGTGGGATTTTCCAAGCACCCAGACTCACAGCCCTTCTCTGGAATCCCTTTTTGGGGAACATCTAAGATTGAAAACAGCACTCTTCCATTCAAACGAGAAAGCCACCATACTATTGGGAGCTTCCAGGATCCGTAGAGAGGAAAATACTCTCATGGAAACATTAGAACACACCTGCATTCCAAGGCTATCATGGACACACAATCCAGATACAAAAGCCAGTGCTAGTGCCTTCGAGGTACGTGATTTACAGTTCCTGACGATCTGCCCTCCAGGTCTATGCATTGGGCCTACGATCACCTCGCAACTCAACCTAATCCGAGTTTGTGATTGCAGACTTCTCTCCCAAAACCATGGCTTACATGCCCTCCACGATGGAGTCTCTGGAGCCACACCACAGGACTGTGCCTGCCACCCCCAAGGAAACCGTGCCCACAAATTTGCCTAAACCTTCAAGATTAGGAGAAACCTGCAAGGCCCCAGAGCCCACCCCAATATTGGAGGCCACTCTGTACACAAAGGCACAGTCAGAAACACCCTGGTTGCCTACATATAGGCAGACACTGAAGTCAATGGTCCTGAGTCTGATGATTCAACCTGAAATTCCCCTTGGACTTCATTGGAACCCTAGATGAAGTTTTTAGGCATCTGTCCTCAGAGGCCTGTTCTGGAATACCGACTTATGATACAACATTTGGTCCGTGAGCCCCACAACAGAACATCTCCGATACCCAGAAAGAAACCGTGTTCTTCGACCGGTGTCAAACCATCAGGATAGACTAATCATACATGGCCCCTTAGCCACCAGCACATAGTAAGATTTCCGTGGTAACAAAACTGCATTGTGACCCAACTTCATTAGAATCCAGGCCTTGGTACTTTGCCCTAGAGCAACCAGAAAGAACCTGAAATGTTCCTTAGGTGCAAAGGTTAATGTAGGTGTGCTTTCCAGTATCCACGTGCGAGTACTATGCTACCCAAACTTTGCACATGCGGGAACCTGGTGTAAACAAACCAGACCTCCCCTATCCAGTAGAAGGAAACCTTATGTTTGGATCAACTCACAGGCCTCAGCGTGTAAACTGCTCCATGGCCTCTTGATGCCACCACTCCATTGGTCGGTCATCATAGACACAAACTCCAGTCTAAGCAAACATCTGACATGCACCCTTATCCCAGTGCTGGATGTCTTGAATAAACCACTGCACATTGGAACTGCCTTCCACTTGGCACTGAATTGAACCATAGCTTGTGTTTACAATTCCATCCTCACCTGACTGGTCCCTAAGCCCTCTTGATAAGGAAATCTGGGGCCACAACGCAGCATTCTGCCTTCCCCATCGAATGAAGAAATGCCTGGTGAGTCTGCCCTGAAAACCCACATGAGGATCAATCAGGTCGGCCCTCGAGTCAACACCGATTTATAGGCTGCCATGGCCACTAGTGCCGTGTCTGACAGAGCCTGAGCTCGACTGAGTTTCAGCCACTAAAGAGCAGGCCCCATATCTAGCATTTGGGATTGCCATGGCCCAAGTATGTCATCTCTACCCATCCTTGATATCCAGGCACTTGTCCCCAGACCTTGGCAGGGATCCCTGCCAATTAGGGAACTTGAAGCACAATAGAGAACTCTTCTTTCCCCATGGCAATAAACCTGGCTTTTGGGATGGGTGTTCTACCCTCAAAGGGGGAGCCAGTTACAACATCAATGACACCACACACACTCCTGAGGACTACCCTTGGCACAAACAGGCATTGTGACCCTCACCCTGAGCATGCTTTCAAAAAATCCCTCTCAGATTCACCACAATGATCCCTCATTTCAGGCCTGGTATGCCTGTAGGTTCAAATCATAAAACTTGGTGGGATTTTCGAGGTGCCCAGACCCAGAGACCATCTCTGGAATTTTTGTTTTGGTGCACCCTTCAGATGGAAAACAGCACTCATCCCTTCCCCAAAAATGTCACCAAATTATGAGGAGCCACCAGGATCCATAGAGAGGCAATGTCTCCCATGGACCCATGAGAACACACCTGCATTCCGAGGCCATCCTGGACACACAATCCGGAGAGAAAAGCCTGTGCTACTGCCTTCCATTCACCCTAATTACAGTTCCAGATGAGCTGCTCTCAAGGTATATGCATTGGGCCTGTGATCACCTCGCCACTCACCCTAATTCGAATTTGTGTTTGCAGACTTATCTACCAAAACCATGGCACACATGCCCTCCAGGATGGGGTCTCTGGATCCACACTGCAGGACTGTCCCTGCCATCCACAAGGAAACTGTTTACATCACAGTTGCCCAAACTGTCTAGATTAGGAGAAACCTACAAGGCCTCTGGGCCTACCCCAATTTCGGCGGCCGCTCTGAACACAAATGCACAGTCTGAAATACCCTGATCTCCTACATCCAGGAACACAGCCAAGTCAATGGTCCTGAGTCAGAATAATGAACCTAACATGCCCCTAGGACGTCATTGGAACCATTGATTCGGTTTTCAGACATGTGTCCTCAGAGGCCTGTTCTAGAATGCGAACTTATGATACAACATGTGGTGGCTGGGCCACACAACAGAACATCTCCTGTCCCCAGAAGGAAACCGTGCCCTACAATCTGTGCAAAATCCCAGAGTAGTAGATTCCTGCACAACTACTAAGCCACCAGCACATTCTAAGATCTACCTGGTAACAAACCAGCTGTGTGGCCCATCTGCAAGAGATTCCATGTCAAATCAAGGACTTGGTACTTTGCTACAGAGACACCAGAATAAAGCTGCCATGTTCTTCAGTTGCAATGGTCAATGAAGTTGAACATTCCAGGCATCCATGCGGTAGAGCTCTGCTACCCAAACTTTCCACATGGGGGACCCTGGAGCAAATAAACCACACTCCACCTGTCCAGTAGAATGAAACCTTGCTATTTGGAGCAGCTCATGAGTCTCAACGTGAAAATCCCTCCATGGCTTCTTGACGCCACCCCTCCATTTGTCAGTCATCATAGACACAAACTCCAGTGTGAGCAAATATCCGACGTCCTCCCTTACTAAGGTGCTGGATATCTCGAATAAGCTGCTGGACACAGGAACTGCCTTCCGCTTGGCAGTGAATTGAACTGTAGCTTGTGTTTACAATTCCTTCCTCACCCGACTGGTCCCCAAGCCTTCTTGATAGCGAATTATGGAGACACAACACAGCATTCTGCCTTCCCGATAGAAACAAGTGCCTGGTGAGTCTGGCCAGAAACCCCACATGAGGATCAATCTGCTCGGCCCTATATCGGAGGGACCCTGATTTATAGGTTGCCCTGGCCACTAGTGCTGTGTCTGACAGAGCCTGAGCCCAGACCTAGTGTCAGTCACCAGAGTTTGAGCCCCACATCTAGTATTTGGGAATGCCATGGCTCAAGTATTTCATCTCTACCCATCCTTGGTATTCAGGCACCTGTCCCCAGACCTTTGCTGGAATCCCTGATAATGGGGCATCCTGAAGCACAATAGAGAACTCCTCCTTCTTCATATCAGGAAACTTGGCTGTTAGGATGGGTGTTCAACCCTGAAAGGGGGAGTCATTTACAAGTCCAGTGAGACCACACAAACTCCTCAGGGATGCCCTGGAGGCAAACAGGCCTTGTGACCCTCAGCCTGAGCATGCTTTCAAACAATCCTTCTCTGTTGCACCACCATGAACCCGCATTGCAGGCCTAATATGCCCCTAAGCCCAAATCCTAGCACTTGTTGTGATGTCCCAGATGCCATGAACCAGAGCCCGTCTCTGGAATCCCTGTTTTGGGGCACCCATAAGGTGGAAAACATCACTCTCCCCTTCCCCGAAAAAGCCACCAAACTATGGAGAGCCACCAGGATCCATAGAGAGGAAAAGACTCCCATGGACCCATGAGACCACACCTGCATTCCAAGGCCATCCTGGACACACAATCCAGAGAGAAAAGCCTGTGCTACTGCCTTCCAGTCTCCCTAATTATAGTTCATGAGGAGCTTCCCTCCAGGTCTACGCATTGGGCCTGTGATCACCTCGCCACTCACCCTAATTTGTATTTGTGTTTGCAGACTTCTCTCCCAAAACCATGGCTCACATGCCCACCAGAATGTGATCTCTGGAGCCACACCACAGAACTCTGGCTGCCAACCCCAAGGACACTGTGCATATCAGATTTGCCCAAACCTTCCAGATTAGGAGAAACCTGTGTGGCCCCTGAGCCCACACCAATATTGCCGGCCACTCGGGATGGAAATGCGCAGTCTGAAACACCCTTATCACCTACATCCAGGGAAATAGCCAAGTCAATGATCGTGAGATAGACGATTGAACCTAAAATGCCAGCAGGCTCTCAATGGAACCCCATTAGGTTTTTAGGCATCTGTCCTCAGGGGCCTGTTCTGAAATACCAATCTATGACACATCATGTGGTCTCTGAGCCACACGACAGAACATCCCCTGTCCCCAGAAGAATACCATGCTCTTCGACCTGTGCCAAACCCTCAGGGTAGGAGAATCCTGCATGGCACCTTAGCAACCAGCACATTCTAAGTTCTCCCTGGTAACAAACAAGCATTGTGACCCATCTGCAAGAGATCCCATGTCAACTCAAGGCCTTGGCACTTTGTCCCAGAGCCACCAGAACGAATCTGCCATGTTCCTCAGCTGCAATTGTCAATGGAGGTGTGCTTTCCTGGCATCCATGCCGGAGAGCTCTTCTTCACAAACTTTCCACATGGGGAAACCTAGAGTAAACAAACCAGACTTCACCTACTCTGTACAAAGAAATGTTACTTTTTGCAGCAGTTCACAGGCCTCAGCATGTGAACTCCTCCATGGCCTCTTTATACCACCCCTCCACTTGTCGGTTATCATAGACAAAAACTCTAGTGTGAGCAAGCATCTGACATCCACCCTTATTCCAGTGCTGGATGTCTCGAGTAAACTGCTACAAATTGGAACTGCCTTCTGATGGCACTGAATTGAACCATAGCTTTTGTTTACAATTCCACCCAAAACTGACTGGTCCCCAAGCTCTCGTGATTGGGAAATCTGGAGCCACAACACAGCATTCTGCCTTCCCTATTGAATGAACAAATGCCTGGGAATCTTCCCAAGAATCTCCACATGAGGATCAATCTGCTCCGCCCTCGAATCTACTCTGATATAAAGGCTGCAATGGCCACTAGCGCTGTGTCTGACAGAGCCTGAGCCCCGACCGAGTTTTAGGCCTCATATCTAGCATTTGGGATTGCTATGGCCCAAGTACGTCATCTCCACCCATCCTTGGTATTCAGGCACCTATCTCGAGACCTTGCTGGAAACCCTGACAATGGGGCAACCTGAAGCACAGAGGAACCTGACGGAAGAGAACTCATCCTTCCTCATGGCAGGACATTTGGCTGTTGGGTTGGGTGTCCAACTCTCTAAGAGGGAGCCAGATATATGACCAATGAGACCACTCCCACTCCTGAGGGCCGCCATGGGAGCAAACAGGCATTGTGAGACTCAGCCTGAGCAAGCTTTCAAACAATCCCTCTCAGTTGCACCATCATGATCCCGCATTGCAGGCCTCATACACCCCTAGGTGCAAATCCTAACCCTTGGTGGGAAGTCCCAGATGCCCAGAAAAAGAGCCTGTATCTGGAATCCCTGTTTTGGGGCACCCATAAGATGGAAAACAACACTCTTCCCTTCCCCAAAAAAGCCACAAACTATGAGCTGCACAGATCCATAGAGAGGAAAAGTTTCCCATGGACCCATGAGACTATACCTGCATTCCGAGGCCATCCTGGACACACAATATAGAGAGAATAGCCTGTGCTACTGCCTTCCAGTCACCCTAATTACAACTCCTGACAAGCTGCACTCCAGGTCTACTCATTGGGCCTGTGATCACCTTTCCACTAACCATAACCCACATTTGTGTTTGCAGACTTCTCTCCCAAAACCATGGCTCATATGCCCTCCAGGACAGGGTCTCTGGATCCACAACACATGACTAGGCCTGCCATCCCCAAGGAAACTGTGCCCGTCAAACCTGCCCAAACCTTCCAGTTTAGGAGAAACACGCAAGAGCCCTGAGCCCGACCCAATATTGTCGGCAGCACTGGACACAAATGCCAGTCTGAAACGCCCTGATCACCTACATCCAAGCAGACAGCCATTTCAATGTTCCTGGGTCAGAAGATTGTACCTGACATGCTCCTAGGAAGTCATTGGAACACTAGATTAGGTTTTCAGGCATCTGTCCTCAGGGTCCTGTTCTGAAATACCAACTTAGGATACAACATGTGGTCCCTGAGCCACACAATAGAATATCTCCTGTCCCCAGTAGGAAACCATGCCCTTCGACCTGTGCCAAACCCTCAAGATTGGAGAATCCTGCACAGCACCTTAGACACCAGCACAAACTCTAGTTTGTGCGTTGACCCATACCACAAGCTTTCCATCTGCTGGACAGTCGAGTCCTGTTGAATGGCTCCAGGATGTCCCATACGGAAAGACTGGAGAGCAGGATTCGAAGGATGGATGCCTGTACAGCATACCTCACATTCCCATTGGCTCTTTGTGACAAGACATTTTTGAACTACTGGCTCTGGGGCGAGCTAACTAGGGTGCTGAATTGAAATGGACTCTCCTGCGGATGGGTCATAATGTGGGTTTGTGTGCATGGAGACCTTGGAATATGTTGGCAGCTCAGGGGCCATGAAGTATTCGCCTAACCGAAGGGTGTAATATGCTCCAATTAAAAAGAGATCCCTATGTGGAGATGAGACAGGTTCTCTTTGGTGCCTCAGAAAAGCCCCAGATACTGGTCTTCAAACCAGTTCTCTGAGTAGAGACACCTGGAAACCAAAGCTAGGGTTCAGATTAGAGCCTAGATGCCTGTCCGTTTCAATCTTCTGTCTCTGGGGACACTGTCTGAGTATCTAAGTGGAGATAGTTGCTCAGCTGGTGTCAGAGTGCCCCTCTTAGTCCATGGCCGAGGCATGGCCTTGGAGACCTTATTGGATTCTCCTAATCTCTAGGGTTGTGGCCAATGGATTGGGTACAGTTTTCTTGGAGAGGACTGGCACAGTCCTTCAGTGTGTCTCCATAGGCCCTAGCCTGGAGGGTGTGTGGGTCCGGGCTGTGGGCACAGAAGTATGAAAACACAAACTCGGCTTGGGTGCGGAGCCGAGAGCATTGCAGGATGGACCCACAGACCGTGAGAGGAGATCCTCAGCTTATGAAAGAAGGGCAAATGGGAGGCAGTCACGCAAGCTTTTGTCTTTGGATGTTTTGTCTCCCATAGCCGTGGAATGTAGGGGTGACCTCAGGGGCTATGGAAGAGTCACCCTCTCTGAGGAGTTGGTCCAGCTCTTAAGATTTTGGGGACATTTTGTGGGAAGGGTGGAGTCCTGCTGTCTGGCTCAGGTGTTCTTCCAGGAGAGGGACTCCAGATCACAGTCCTGGGTTCGAGCAAATGGAATACTCGAGCTCTTGTGAAGATTGGGATCATAGGGGCTTGGCAAGCCCCATATGCGGGCTCTTAGTCCAGGCCCTGAGAGACCTTACTTCGACATGGGGCCCAGGCTGATGGTCCCAATGCGAGTTTGTACCCAAGGAGGCACTCAAGTTTAGACTTGGCCTCAGGGGCCATGAAGGTTTCTCCTACACTGAAGGTATGACTCCATGCCAACAGCAAGCTTTCCAGCCATGGGGAAGGAGAAGATCTGATTTGTGCTTCAGTTACCCACGTTTGCCAGGATTTGATATAATATCTAGGGTCAGATGTCTGAAAACCCAGGTTGGGAAGAGATGACAGCATAAGGCCATGGCCTGTCTGATGTGCTTAGTGTGCAGCCAGCTGTTTCCTTGTCTGTCGGGACGTCAGGCTGTGTCAGACAGAGCAATACTGACCAGGGTAGCTTTTCCAGTTAGGGTGCGGTCGAGGCCAGAGCAGATTGGTTCTCATTTGTGGTTTCTGGAGAGCCCCATAGGGCAACGTTTTTCTTCTGGTGGGAAGGCAGAAAACTGTGTTGTGGTTCTGGAATTCCCAGTCTGGAGGGCTTGTTTGCCAGGAGTGTGAAGAGGGAAGTCTGAAAACAAAAGCTAGCGTTAGGTTTGGGGCATGGCAGGCCCACTCTGCAGAGACTGAATCAAGATCTCCTGCATCTGAGGTCAGGGCGAGTATCAGACGTTGCCTCAGGTTGGAGTTTGTGTCCATTATGGCCCCTTCCTGAAGGGGGTGGGGGCGTCATGAGGCCAGGAAGGTTTCCCAACGCTGGGAGTTATGAGCTGCCCCAAACATCAAGGTTTCCTCTGTAGGACAGTCGAGTACTATGAGATGGTTCTAGGATGACCCCTACAGAAAGACTCGAGAGAAGGGGTCTAAGCATGAATGTCTGCAAATGCCACCTCACATTCCCACTGGCTGCTTGGGGCAAGGCAGGCTCAATCTGCAGGCTCTTGGGCGGGTTTCTCAGAGGGCTGAGTTGAAATGGACTCTCCTGAGGATGAGTCATACTGTGGGTTGGTGGCCATGGAGACCTTGGAATGTGGCGGTGGCTCAGGGACTCTGCAGGTTTCTCCAAACCGAAGGGTTTGACACAGCTCCAACAATGAAGCTTCCCATGTGGAGACGATAGTTGTTCTGTTTGGTGTCTCAGGAAAGCCCCAGATGCTGGTCTTCAAACCCAGGCCTCTGAGGAGTGACACCTGGAAACCAAAGCAAGAGTTCAGATTAGGGCCCAGGGGCCTGTCTGGTTCAATCTACTGTCTCTGCCGACATGTGTCTGTGTTTCTGCATGGAGGTAGTTGCTCAGCTAGTGTCAGGATTCCTTTGTCCAGAGAGGCTTATAGTAGTGGGATGTCCTCGGGGGCCTTGAGGTTTCTCCTATTCTGTGGGGTTATGGGCAATGGAATGGGCATAGTCTCCTTGGAGAGAGCAGGAGAGTCCTGTGGTGTGGCTCCAGAGGCCCCAGCCTGGCGGCTGTGTGGGCCAGGGCTGTGGGGACAGACATCCAAAAACACAAACTCGGCTGAGGTTTGGGGCTGAGGTTATGGCAGGAGTGATCTACAGTCCGTGAGGGGAGCTCATTGTGATTAGAAAGTAAGGCGAGTGAGAGGCGGTCGTTCAAGCTTATGTCTCTGGATGTTGTATTCATGATGGTCATTTAATGTAAGCATGGTCTCATGGGCCATGGAAGTCTCACTCTCTGGTGATTTGTCCGGCTCCCAAGAGATTGGGGTCATTTTGTGGGAAGGGAGGAGTCCTGTTTTCTGCCTCATGTGTTCCCACAATAGAGGGATTCTAGAGCAGAGCACTGGGTACATACAACTGGAATACCCACCCTCTGGTTAGGCCTGGGGTCCTATGGGCATGGCAAGCCCATATGCAGATTCTTGGTCCAGCCACTGAGAGACGTTACTTGAATAGTGGACTCATGCTGAGGGTCACAATGTGTGTTTGTGCCCAAGGTGGTCCTCAATATTGGGCGGGACTTCATTGAGCTTGCAGGTTTCTCCTACACTGAACCTTGGACATGCCAACCTCAGGGTTTCTTGCCATGGGGAAGGAGGAGTTTTGATTTCTGCATCACGTTCACCTCTGGGCACTAATTAGAGATAAGGTCTAGGTTCTGAAGCCTGAAAACCGAGGTTTGGAAGAGATGACGACCTAAGGCCATGGCGGGTCCGATGTGTTCAGTTTGGGGTCAGCTTTCTAGGTGTCGTTCAGGAGGTCTGCACTCAGGCTGTGCCAGACAGGGCATTCGTGCCCAGATACGCTGTATAATTGGGGTACAGTTGAGTGGCATGCAGAAGATAATTATTTGGGGTTTCTCAGTAGCCCCATAGGGCAAAGTCTTTCTTCTGGAGGGCAGGCAGAGTGCTGCATTCTGGCTCCGGAACTGCCAAACTGGAGTCCTTGGGGCCACGAATGCAAGGATGTAAGTCTGAGAACTGAAGCTTTGCTTTGGTTTCAGGGCGAGGACATGGCAGGCACACTCTGCAGAGCTGAATTGAGATTTCATGCATCTGAGGTCAGGGCGAGGTTCATATGTTGGCTCAGGTTGGAGTTTCTGTCCATGATGGCCCCTTCATGAAGAGGGGTCATCACACCGCCATTGGTGTTTTCCCATGATGGCAGTAGTGAGATGCTCCAAACCACAAGGATTTTCTGCGGGTCAGTTGAAACCTGTTGGATGGCTCCAGGGCATCCCATATGGAACAATTGCAGAGCAGGGTTCTAAGGATGGATGCCTGGGCATCTGGCCTTGCATTCCAATTGTCTCCTAGCGAAACGGCACGTTTGATTGCTGCCTATGATGTAGCAGCCGAGGGGGCTGAGTTGAAATGCATTCTCCTGACGATCGGTCATAATGTGGGATTGTGTCCATGGAGACCTTGGAATGGGGCAGTGGCACCAGGGCTCTGAAGGATGCTCCTAACCAGAGGTTTTGACACAGCTCCAAGAAGCATTTTTCCCATGGGGAAACAAGATTTGTTCTCATTGGTGCTTCAGTAACCCCCAATATGCTGGTATTGGAAACCAGAACTCTGAGGAGAGATGCCTGGAAACCAAGGCAATGGATCTGATTAGGGCCTGGGGCCTGTCTGGTTTAATCTTCTTCTCTCGGTTCATCTGTCTATGGGATTGAGTGGAGGTAGTTCCTCAGCTGGTGTCAGATTGCCCCTATTTGTCCTGGGCAGTCTACACTATTGGGATGGCCACTTAGACTTTGGAGGTTTCTCCTAATTTGCAAGTTTGTGGCCAATGAAATGGGCAGAATTCCTTTGGGGAGGGAAGGCACAATCCTGAGGTGTGGCTCTAGGGGCTCAAGCATGGAGGGTGTGTGGGTCAGAGCTGTGGGGACAGAAGTCTGAAACAGAAACTCGTCTTAGGTTTGGGGACATAGGTATGGGAGGCCCGATCTACAGACCTTGAGCAGAACTCTTCAGGATATGAACAAAGAGTGAGTGTGAGGCACTCTTTTGCTCAGGCTTTTGACTCTGGATTTTGTGTCACTGATGGCCGTGGAATGTAGGGGCGTCCTCATGGACCATGGGTGAGACTTCCTCTATGGGGATTTGGATAATCCCAATATTTTGGGGTCATTCCGTGGGATGGGAGGAGTCCATTCTGTTTTTTTTGTTTTTTTTTTGTTTTTTTGTTTTTTTTTTACCTCAGGTGTGCCACTAAAGAGGGATTCCAGAGCAGAACCCTGGGAAGGGGCGACTGGACAACCCGAACTCTGTATAAGATTGGGGGCCTAAGGGCATGGCAATCCCCATATGGGGTACCTTGGTCCAGCCACTGAGAGGTCTTACTTGAGTACAGTGCTCACACTGAGGGTCACAATGCATGTTTGTGCCCAATGTAGGCATCAAGCATGGGCGGGGACTCATGGGCCATGCTTGATTCTCCTACACTGAACTTTGGACAACATACGAACCACAAGGTTTCTTTCCATGGGGAAGGAGGAATTCTGATTTCTGCATCATGTTCACCCCTGGGCAGTGACTGGAGATAAGATCTAAGTTCTGAATCCAGAAAATCGAGGTTGGGATGAGATGATAACCTAAGGTCATGGAGGGTTCGATGTGCTCAGTGTGCAGTCAGCTTTCTGGGTGTTGTTCAGGAGGTATGGATTCAGGCTGTGTCAGACAGTGCATTAGTGCCCAGGTTAGACTGTATAATTTGGGTACAGTTGAGTTCCATGTAGGTTCATCCTCATTTATTGTGTCAGGGAAGCTCACTGCGGCAGGCAGAGTGCAGCATTGTGGGTCCAGAATTGCCAAACTTAAGGGCGTCGTGACCAGGAGTGTGAGGACGTAAGTCTGAGATCATAAGCTAGACTTAAGTTTCAGGGCGAGGGCACGGCAGGCACCCTCTGCAGATCCGAATCAAAATCTCATTCATCTGAAGTCAGGGCGAGGATCAGACTTAGGCGCAGGTTGGAGTTTCTGTCCATGATGGCCCCTTCATCAAAGGGGTGGAATCTCGAGGCCATGGCGGTTTTCCCACGTTGGGAGTTGTGGGATGCTCCAAACTGCAAGGATTCCTTCTGCGGGAAAATTGAGAACTGTTGGATGGCTCCAGGACATCCCATATGGAATGACTCCAGAGCCGGGTTCTAAGGATGGATGCCTGAGCATCCTCTTACACCAATTGTCTCCCTGCCACAAGACAGGTACGATCTGATGGCTATGCAGGAGCAATCGTGGGAGCTGAGTTGAAATGGACTCTCCTGAAGATGGGTCTTAATGTGTGTTTGTGTCCATGAGGACGTTGGAATGGTGTGGTGGCCCCAGGGCTCTAAAGGATTCTAACCTGAGATTTTGAAACAACTCGAAAGAGCAAGTTTTCCATGTGGAGACAAGATTTGTTCTAATTGGTGCCTCAGGAAACCCACATATGCTGGTATTAGAACCAGGCCTCTGAGGAGAGATACATAGAAACCACAGCAATGCATCCAATTAGGTCCTAGGAGCCTCTCTGGTTCAATCTTCTTCTCTGTCGACATCTGTCTATTTTATGAAATGGAGGTAGTTGCTCAGCTGGTGTCAGATCGCTCCTGTTTGTCCGGGCGGCCTACACTATAGGGATGGCCTCGGGGACTTTGGAGGTTTCTCCTAAATTGTATGATTATGGACAATGGAATGGGCAGAATTCCTGTGGAGTGGGCAGGCACAGACCTGATGTGTGGCTCCAAGGGCCCAGCCTTGAGGGTGTGTGGGCAAGGACTGTGGGGACAGATGTCTTAAAACACAAACTCAGCTTAGGTTTGGGGACGTAGGTATGGCAGGCCCGATTTACAGACTATGAGGAGAACTTTTTGGGATCTGAATAAAGGGTGAAAGTGTGACACTTGTCAGGCTTTTGCCCCTGGATTTTGTGTCAATGATGGCCGTGGAATGTCAAGGAGTCCTCATGGGCCATGGAAGAGTGTTTCTCTCTGTGGATTTGGCCAGATCCCAATTGTTTTGGGTTAATCTGTGGGATTCAGTTTTGTTAACTAAGGTGTCCCACCAAAAGAGGGATTCCAGAGCAGAGCCCTGGACAACAAGAAATCTAACTAAAAATACGGGCCTAGGGGCATGGCAAGCCCAATATGCCTTCTAATGGTCCAGCCACTGAGAGGCCTTCATTGAGGACAGAACTCATGCTGAGGGTCACAATGCGTGTTTATGCCCTCGTGGTACTCAAGCATGGGTGGGGACTCATGGTGCATGCTTGTTTCTCCTACACTGAATGATAGTCAACATGTCAACCACATGAGTTCTTGGCATGGGGAAGTATTAATTCTGATTTCTGCATATCATTCACCCCGGGGTAGTGATTGGACATAAGGTCCAGGTTGTGAAGTCTGAAAACCGAGGTTGGGAAGAGATGACGACCTAAGGCCATGTCGGGTCCGATATGCTCAGCGTGGAGCCAGCTGTCTGGGTGTTGGTCGGGAGGTCCAAGCTTGGGCTGTGTCAGACAGGGCCTTAGTGCCCAGGGTAGATTGTATAATTGGGGTACAACTGAGTGCCGTGCAGGTTGATCTTTATTTGGCATTTCTGGGTAGCCCCAAGGGCAATGTTTTTCTTCTGGAGGACAGGCAGAGTGCTGCATTGTTGCTCCGGAATTTCCAAAGTGGATGCCTTGTGGACGGGGAGTGTGAGAACGGAAGTCTGAGAACACATGTTAGGCGTAGGTTCTGGGCGAGGGCACGGCAGGCACCCTCTGCAGATCTGAATCGGGATATCATGAATCTGAAGTCAGGGCGAGGTTCAAACCTTGGCTTAGGTTTGAATTTCTGTCCATTCTGGCCACTTTATGAAGGGGACAGCATCTCCAGTCCATGGAGGTTTACCCACGATGGGAGTTGTGAGATGCTCCAAACAACAAGGATTCCTTCTGATCAACAATTGAGACCTTTTGTATCACTCCAGTACATACCATACAGAATGACACCAGAGCAGGGATCTTAGGATGGATGCATGGGAAGCCCGCCTCACATTGCAGTTGTCTCCTAGCAAATAGACAGGTTTGATATGCTGGCTCTGTCAGAGCAACCAAGGGGGCTGAGTTGAAATGGACTCTCCTGAGGATGGATGCTAATGTGGGTTTGTGTCCATGGAGACCTTGGAATGGGGCGTTGGTGCATGGGCCCTGAAGGATTCTCCTAACCGGAGGTTTTGAGACATCTCCAAAGGACAAGTTTCCCATGTGGAGACAAGATTTGTTCTGATTGGTGCCTCAAGAAACCCCCATATACTGTTATTGGAATATAGGCCTCTGAAGAGAGATAACTGGAAACCAAAGCAATGGCTCCGTTTAGAGCCTAGGGGCCTGTCCGGTTGAATCTTCTTCTCTGTGTACATCCATCTAAGGTATTAGTGGAGTTAGATGCTCAGCTGATGTCAGATGGCCCTTGTTTGTACCAGGCGGCCTACACTATTGTGAAGGCCTTGGGGACTTTGGAAGTTTCTCCTAATTTTATGATTATGGACAATGGAATGGGCAGAATTCCCGTGGAGAGGGAAGGCACAGTTTTTATGTGGCTCCAGGGGCCCCAGCCTGCAGGGTGTGTGCACCAGGACTGTGGAAACAGAAGTCTAAAACACAAACTCAGTTTAGGTTTAGGGACGTAGGTATGGCAGGCCCGATCTACAGACCGTGAGGAGAATTCTTCCAGATATGAAGAAAGAGAGATTGTGAGGCACTTGTTCAGGCTTTTGTTTCTGGATTTTGTGTCAACGATGGGCGTGGAATGTCCGGGAGGCCTCATGGGCCATGGACGAGTCTTCCGCTCTGTGGATTTGGCCCGATTCCAATTGTTTTGGGTCAAACTGTGGGATGGGAGGAGTCCTTTCAGTTTTGTTACCTCAGGTGTCCCACCAAAAGAGGGATTCCAAAGCCGAGCCCGGGGGAGGGGAGACTGGACAACCAGAAATCTGGTTAAAAATTGGGGCCTAGGGGCATGACAAGCCCAATATGCTGTCTTTTGGTCCAGCCACTGAGAGGCCTTACTTGAGAACTGGGCTCACGTTGAGGGTCAGAATGCATGTTTGTGAACGACTTGGTCCTCAAGCATCTGCAGGGCCTCATGGGCCACACTGGTTTCAACTACATTTTACGTTGGACAACATGCCAACCACAAGGTTTCTTGCCATGGGGAAGGAGTTCTGATTCCTGCATCATGTTCAACCCTGGGTGGTGACTGGAGATAAGGTTTAGGTTCTGAAGCCTGAAAACCGAGGTTGGAAAGAGATGATGACCTAAGGCCATGGCGGGTCTGATGTGCTCAGTGTGTGGCTAGCTGGGTGGGTGCGAGCCAGGAGGTTCAGTCTCAGGCTGTGCCAGAAAGGGCAGTAGTGCCCAGGGCAGCCTGTATAATTGGGGTCCAGTCAAGTGGCATGCAGGTTGATCCTCATTTGGGGAATCTGGGTAGACCCAGAGGGCAATGTTTTTCTTCCGGAAAGCAGGCAGAGTGCTGCCTTGTAGTTCTGGAATTGCCAAACTGGAGGGCTTGTGGGCCAGGAATGTGAGGATGGAAGTTGAGAACACAAATTAGACTTACGTTTCTGGGCAAGGGCACGGCAGACACACTCTGCAGAGATGAATCAAGATGTCCTGCATCTGAAGTCAGGGCGAGGATCAGACGATCGCTCAGGTTGGAGCTTCTGTCCCTGATGGCCCCTTCATGAAGCACAGGGGGCGAAATCACGAGGCCATGGAGGTTTGCCCACGATGGGAGTTGTGAGATGCTCCAAACAGTAAAGATTCTTCTGCGGGACTATTGAGACCTGTTGGTTGGCTCCAGGACTTCCCATACAGCATAATTCTGAGAATGGTTCTAAGTATGGATGTCTGGGAAGCCTGCCTCTCATTCCAATCATCTCCTAGCGACAAGACGGGTTAGATCTGCTGGATCAGGGGGAGCAACTGAGGGGGCTGAGTTGAAATGGACTCTCCTGTGGATGGGTCCTAATGTGGGTGTGTCTCCATGGAGACCTTGGAATGAGGCGCTGGCACCGGGAACCTGAAATGTCCTTCTAACCAGAGGCTTTGAGAGAGCTCCAACATGCAAGTTTCACATGTGTAGACGAGATTTGTTCTGATGGGTGCCTCAGGAGAAGCCCTCAGCTGGTATTGGAAACCAGGCTTTTGAGGAGACATGACTGTAAACCAAAGCTATGGATCCCATTATGGCCTGGGGTCCTGTCTCGTCAATCTTCTTCTCTGGGGACATCCATCTATGGTATGAGTGGAGGTAGATGCTCAGCTGGTGTCAGACGGCCCTTTTTTGTCCCGGACAACCTACACCATTGGTATGGCCTCAGGGAATTTGGAGGTTTCTCCTAATTTGTACGGTTTTGGATAATGGAATGGGCAGAATTCCCATGGATTGGTTAGGCACAGTCCTAATGTGTGGTTCCAGGGGCCCAGCCTGGAGGGTGTGTGGCCCAGGACTTTGAGGACAGAACTCAAAAAACACAAACTCAGCTTAGGTTTGGGAACGTAGGTATGGCACGGCCGAACTACAAATCATGAGAAGAACTCTTTAGGATATGAAGAAAGAGCGAGTCTGAGGCGCTTGGTTAGGCTTTTGTCTCTGGATTTTGTATCAGCGATGGCCGTGGAATGTCGGGGAGGCCTCATGGGCCATGGACGAATCTTCCTCTCTGTGGATTTGGCCCTATCCCAATTCTTTTTCGTGAATCTGTGGGATGGGAGGACTCCTTTAAGGTTTGTTACCTGAGGTGTCCCACCAAAAGAGGAATTCCAAAGCAGAGCCCTGGGCAAGAGTGAAGGGACAACCCGAAATATGGTTAAAAATTAGGGTCTAGGGGCATGGCAAGCCCAATATGCTGTTTCTTCATGCAGCCACTGAGAGGCCTTGCCTGAGGACCGGGCTCAGGCTGAGGGTCACAATGTGTGTTTGAGACCAATGTGGCCCTCAAGCATGGGCTGGGTCTCATGTGCCACACTGGTTTCAACTACACTGAAAGTTGGACAACATGCCAACCACGAGGTTTCATGCCAAGGGAACGAGTTCGGATTTCTGCAACATTTTCAAACCTGGGCAGTGATTGGAGATAAGGTCAAGGTTCTGAAGCCTGAAAACCGAGGTTGGGTAGAGATGACAACCTAAGGCCATGGCGGGTCCGATGTGCTCAGTGTGCGGCCAGCTGTCTGGGTGGGGCCAGGAGTTCCAGGCTCAGGCTGTGTCAGAATGGGCAATTTTGCCCACTTCAGCCTATATATTTGGTGTACAGCCAAATGGCGTGCAGGTTGATCCTCATTTGGGGTTTCTGGGTTCCCCCAGAGGGCAATGTTCTTCTTCCAGGGAGCAGGCAGAGTGCCGCATTGTACTTCTGGATTGCCGAACTGGAGGGCTTGTGGGCCAGTAGTCTGAGGACTGAAGTCTGAGAACACAAGCTAGGCTTAGTTTTTATGGGTGAGGACATGGCAGGCACAATCTACAGACCTGAATCGAGATCTCGTGCATCTGAAGTCAGGGTGAGGATCAGACGATCTTCAGGTTGGACTTTCTGTCCCTGATGGCCCCTTCATGAAGGGGGGGAATCACGAGGCCATGGGGGTTTTCGCACGATGGGAGTTGTGAGAAGCTCCAAACTACAAAGATTCTTCTCCAGGACAATTGAGACCTGTTAGTTGGCGCCAGTCCAAGGATTCCAAGCATGGTTCTGAGGATGGATGGCTAGGTACCACACCTGGCATTCCAATTTTCTCCTAGCTACAAGAAAGGTTAGATCTGCTGGATCTGGGGGAGCAACTGAGGAGGCTGAGTTGAAATTGACTCTCCTGTGGATGTGTCCTAATATGTTTTTGTGTCTATGGAGACCTTGGAATGAAGCGGTGGCACTGGGTCCCTTATGGGTTCTTCTAAACAGAGACTTTGACACAGCTCCACCGTGCAAGGTTCCCATATGTAGATGAGATTTGTTCTGATGTGTGAGTCAAGAAACAGCCATATGCTGGTATTGAAATCCAGGCCTCTGAGGAGACATGCCTGGAAACCATAGCAATGGATCCGATTAGTGCCTAGTGGTCTGTTCATTCCTTTTTTCCTCTGGGGACATCAGTCTATGGGTCTGAGTGCAGGTAGGTGCTCTGATGTGCTCAGATTGCTCCTGTTTGTCCTGGGAAGCCACCACTATTGGGATGGCCTCAGGAACTTTGGAGGTTTATCCTATTAGTAGGATTGTGGCCATTGGAATGGGTACACACAATTCCCTTGGAGAGGGCAAGTACAGTCCTCAGGTTTGGCTCCAAGGGCCTGAGCCTTTGGGGTGTGTAGGCCAGGGCTGTTTGGACAGTTGTCTGAAAACACAACCTCGGCTTATGTTTCGGGTCATAGGTATGGCAGGACTGATCTACAGAACATGAGAAGAACTCTTCGGGATATGAAAAAAGGGCGAGTGTGAGGCTCTTGCTCAAGTTTATCTCTGGATATCGTGTGACTCATGGTCGTGAAATTTCCGGGTGACTTCATGGGAAATGGACGAGTCTTACTCTTTAGAAGGTTGGCCTCGTCCAAAGAGTTTGGTGTGTTTATGCCCTCGTCGCACTTGAGAATGGGCTGGGCCTCAGGGTGAATGCTGGTTTCTCCTACACTGAACGTTGGACAACATGCCAACCACAAGGTTTCTTGCCATGGGTAAGGAGGAGTTCTGATTTCTACATACCATCACCCCTGGGCAGTGATTGGAGAAAAGGTAGGTTCTGAAGCCTGAAAACTGAGGTATGGAAGAGATGATGTCCGAGGGCCATGGCTGGTCTGTTGTGCTCAGTGTGTGGTCAGCTGTCTGTGTGTTAGTCAGGAGGTCCGGCTCAGGTGTGTCAGACCGTGCATTAGTGCACAGCTTAGAGTATATAATTTACGTACAGTCAAGTGGCGTGTAGGTTTATCCTCATATGATGTGCCTGGGCAGCTCATGAGGCAATATTTTTTTTCTAGAGGGCAGGCAGAGTGCTGCACAGTGGGTTCGGAATTGCCAAACTTGAGGTCTTCTGGGCCAGGAGTGTGAGGACGGAAGTCTGAGAACACAAGCTAGACTTGGGTTTCAGGTCGAGGGCACGGCAGGTACCTCGGCAGATCTGAACCAATATCTCATGCATCTGAATTCAGGGCGAGGATCAGACATTGGCTCTGGTTGGAGTTTCTGTACATGACGGCCCATTCATGAAGGGAGTGGAATCTCTAGTCCATGGAGGTTTCCCCACGTTGGGAGTTGTGAGATGGCCCTTCAAAGATTCCTTCTGCGGGACAATTGAGACCTGTTGGACAGCTCCAGGACATCACATATGGAATGACTCGAGAGCACCATTCGAGGATGAATGCCTGGGAAGCCCGCCTCGCATTCCAATTTTCTTCTAGCAACAAGACAGTATAGATCTGATGGCTCAGCAGGTGTTACCGGGGTGGCTGAGTTGAAATGGACTTTCCGGAGGATGGGTCCTAATGTTTGTTTGTGTCCCTGAGGGCCTTGGAATGGGGCGGTGGCACCGGCACCCTGAAGTATTCTCCTAAGCCTTTGACATAGCTCCCATGCACAAGTTTCCTTGTGGAGACGAGATTTGTTCTGATGGGTGCCTCAGGAGAAGCCCTATGCTGGTATTGGAATCCAGGCTTTTGAGGAGACATGCCTGTAAACCAAAGCTATGGATCCCATTATGTCCTAGGGTCCTGCCTGGTTCAATCTTCTTCTCTGGGGACATCCATCTATGGTATGAGTGGAGGTTGATGCTCAGCTGGTGTCAGACGGCCCTTGTTTGTCCGGGACAACCTACACCATTGGGATGGCCTCAGGGACTATGGAGGGTTCTCCTAATTTGAACGGTTTGAGACAATGGCATGGGCAGAATTCCCATGGATTGGGTAGGCACAGTACTATTGTGTGGCTCCAGGGGCTCAGTCTGGAGGGTATGTGGCCCAGGAATTTGAGGACAGAAAACAAAAAACACAAACTCATCTTAGGTTTGGGAACGTAGGTATGGCAAGCCCGACCTACAAACCAGGAGAAGAACTCTTCAGGATATGAAGAAAGAGCGAGTCTGAGGCGCTTGCTCAGGCTTTTGTCTCTGGATTTTGTATCAGCGATGGCCGTGGAATGTCGGGGAGGCCTCCTGGGCCATGGACGAATCTTCCTCTCTGTGGATCTGGTCCGATCCCAATTCTTTTTCGTGAATCTGTGGGATGGGAGGACTCCTTTAAGGTTTGTTACCTGAGGTGTCCCACCAAAAGAGGAATTCCAAAGCAGAGCCCTGGGCAAGAGTGAAGGGACAACCCGAACTATGGTTAAAAATTGGGGTCTAGGGGCATGGCAATCCCAATATGCTGTTTCTTCATGCAGCCACTGAGAGGCCTTGCCTGAGGACCGGGCTCAGGCTGAGGGTCACAATGTGTGTTTGAGACCAATGTAGCCCTCAAGCATGGGCTGGGTCTCATGTGCCACACTGGTTTCAACTACACTGAACGTTGGACACCATGCCAACCACGAGGTTTCTTGCCAAGGGAACGAGTTCTGATTTCTGCAACATTTTCAAACCTGGGCAGTGATTAGAGATAAGGTCTAGGTACTGAAGCCTGAAAACCGAGGTTGGGAAGAGATGACGAACTAAGGCCATGGCGGTTCCAATGTGCCTAGTGTGCGGCCAGCTGTCTGGGTGGGGCCAGGAGGTCCAGCTCAGGCTGTGTCAGAGAAGGCAATGATGCCCAGATCAGCCTATATATTTGGTGTACAGCCAAATGGCGTGCAGGTTGATCTTCATTTGGGGTTTCTAGGTAGCCCCAGAGGGCAATGTTTCTCTTGGAGGGCCCACAGAGTGCTGCATTGTACTTCCGGATTGCCAAACTGGAGGGCTTGTGGGCCGGTAGTCTGAGGACGGAACTCTGAGAACACAAGCTAGGCTTAGGTTTTATGGTGAGGACATGGCAGGCACAATCTACAGACCTGAATCGAGATCTCGTGCACCTGAAGTCAGGTTGAGCATCAGACGATGCCTCAGGTTTGACTTTCTGTCCCTGATGGCCCCTTCATAAAGGGGGGGAATCACGAGGCCGTGGGGGTTTTCCCACCATGGGAGTTGTGAGAAGCTCCAAACTGCAAAGATTCTACTGTGGGACAATTGAGACCAGTTGGTTGGCTCCAGGCCAACGATTCTGAGCAGGGTTCTAAGGATGGATGGCTGGGTAGCCCACCTCGCATTCCAATATTCTCCTAGCTACAAGACAGGCTAGATCTGTTGGATCTCGGGGAGCAACCGAGGAGGCTGAGTTTAAATGGACTCTCCTGTGGATGGGTCCTAATATGTTTTTGTGTCTATGGAGACTGTGGCATTAAGCGGTGGCACTAGGGCCCTGAAGGCTTCTCCTAAACAGAGGTTTGAAACAGCTCCACCATGCAAGTTTCCCATGTGTAGAGGAGATTTGTTCTGATGGGTGAGTCAAGAAACAGCCATATTCTGGTATTGAAATCCAGGCCTCTGAGGAGAGATGCCTGGAAACCAAAGCAATGAATCCGATTAGTGCCTAGGGGCCTGTTGGTTTCTTTTTACCTCGGGCGACATCTATCTATGGGTCAGAGTGCAGGTAGGTGCTCAGATGAACTCAGATTGCCCGTGTTTGTCCTTGGAAGCCAACACTATGGGATGGCCTCAGGGAATTTAAAGGTTTATACTTTTAGTTGCGTTGTCGCCATTGGAATGGGTTCACACAATTCCCTTGCGAGGGCAAGAACAGTCCTCAGGTTTGGCTTCAGGGGCCTGAGCCTATAGGGTGTGTAAGCCAGGGCTGTTTGGACAGTTGTCTGAAAACACAAACTCGACTTCTGTTTCGGTCATAGGTAGGGCAGGACTGATCTACAGACCATGAGGAGAACATTTCGGTATATGAAAAAAAAGCGAGTGTGAGGCTATTGCTCATGTTTTTGTCTCTGCATATCATGTCACTCATGGTCGTGAAATTTCCGGGTGACTTCATGGGAAATGGACGATTCTTACTCTCTGGGGATTTGGCCCCTTCCAAAGAGGTTGGGGTCATTCTGTGGGATGGAAGAAGTCATTTTTTTTGTTGTTGTTGCTTTGTTTTGTTTCATTTTTTAACCTCCGTTGTCCCACCAAATGAGGAATTCCAGAGTAGAGCTCTGGGGAGGGGTGACTGGACAACCAGAAATCTGGTTAAAAATTGGGGCCTAGGGCTATGTCAAGCCCATTATGACATCTAGTGATCCAGGCTCTGAGAGGACTTACTAGAGGACAGGACTCACCCTGAGGGTCACAATGCATATTTATGCCCTCGTCGCACTCAAGAATAGGCGGGCCTCAGGGTGAATGCTAGTTTCTCCTACAATGAACGTTGGACAACATGCCAACCACAAGGTTTCTTGCCATGTGTAAGGAGAAGTTCTGATTTCTGCATCACACTCACCCCTGGGCAGTGATTGGACATAAAGTCTAGTTTCTGAGGCCTGAAAACTGAGGTAGGGAAGAGATGATGACCTAAGGCCATGGCGGTTCTGATGTGCTCAGTGTGCGGTCAGCTGTCTGGGTGTTGTTCAGGAAGTCCGGGCTCAGGTTGTGTCAGATAATGCATTAGTGCCCAGGTTAGACTATATAATTCGGGCAAAGTCGAGTACCGTGTAGGTTTATCTTCATATAAGGTGCCTTGGCAGCTCTTTAGGCAATATTTTTTTTCCTGAAAGCAGGCCATGTGCTGCATTGTGGGACCGGATTTACCAATCATGAGGGCTTTGAGGCCAGGAGAGTGAGGTCGGAATTCTGAGAACAAAAGCTATACTTGGGCTCAGGGCAAGGGCACGGCAGGTACCCCCTGAGAATCTGAACCAATATCTCATCCATTTCAAGTCAGGGAGAGAATTAGACTTTGGCTTAGGTTGGAGTTTCTGTGCCTGACGGCCCCTTCATGAAGGGAGCGGGAATCTCGTGTCCATGGAGTTTTTCCCACGTGGGAGTTGTGGGTTGCCCCCTTCAAGAATTCCTTCTGCGGGACAATTGAGACCTTTGGGCAGCTCCAGGACATCCCATATGGAATGACTCCAGAGCACCATTAGAGGGAGGATGCCTGGGAAGCCAGCCTCGCATTCCAATTGTCTCCTAGCAACAAGCCAGTTTAGATCTGATGGCTCTGCGGGAGCAACCGGGGTGGCTGACTTGATATGGACTTTCCTGAGGATGGGTCCTAATGTGTGTTTGTGTCCATGGGGCCTTGGAATGGGGCCGTGGCACCAGGACCCTGAAGTATTCTCCTAAGCTTTTGACATAGCTCGATGCACATGTTTCCTTGTGGAGACGAGATTTGTTCTGATTGCTGCCTCAGGAAAACCCCTATGCTGGTATTGGAATCCAGGCTTTTGAGGAGACATGCCTGTAACCAAAGCAATGGATCCGATATGGCCAGGGTCCTGTCTGGTTCAATCTTCTTCTCTGCAGACATCCATCTATGGTATGAGTGGAGGTTGATGCTCAGCTGCTATCAGACCGCGCTTGTTTGTCACGGGCGACCTGCACTATTGGGATGGCCTCAGGGATTTGGAGGGTTCTCCTAATTTTACGGTTTTGGACAATGGAATGGGCAGAGTTCCTATGGATTGGGTAGGCACAGTCCTTATGTGTGGCTCCAGGGACCGCAGCGTGGAGGGTGTGTGGCCCAGGACTTTGAGGACAGAAGTCTGAAAACATAAACTCAGCTTAGGTTTGGAGACATAGGTATGGCAGGCCCGATCTATAAACCATGAGAAGAACACTTCAGGATATGAGGAAAGAGCGAGTCTGAGGTGCTTGTTCAGTCTTTTGTCTCTAGATTCGGTATCAGCAATGGCCGTGGATTGTCTGGGAAACCTCATGGGCCATGGACGAATCTTCCTCTCTGTGGAATTGGCCCGATCCCAATTCTTTTTCGTCAATCTGTGGAATGGGAGGTCTCCTTTCAGGTTGGTTACCTTAGGTGTCCCGCCAAAAGAGGAATTCCAAAGAAGAGCCCTGTGGAAAAGCGAAGGGACAACCCGAACTATGGGTAAAATTTGGGGCCTAGGGGCATGGCAAGCCCAATATGCTATCTCTTCATCCAGCCACTGAGAGGCCTTACCTGAGGACTGGGATCAGGCTGAGGGTCACAATGTGTGTTTCTGACCAATGTGGCCCATAAACATGGGCGGGGCCTCATGGGCCACACTGGTTTCAACTACACTGAACATTGGAAAACATGCCAACCACATGGTTTCTAGCCACGGGGAAGGAGTTGTGATTTCTGCATCACTTACAAGCCTGGGCAGTGATTGGAGATAAGGTCTAGGTTCTGAAACTTGAGAATCGAGGTTGGGAAGAGATGACGACCTAAGGACATGGCTCGTCCGGCGTGCTCAGTGTTCGACCAGCTTTCTGGGTGGGGCCAGGAAGTCCAGGCTCAGGCTGTGTAGAAAGGGCAATAGTGCCCAGGTCAGCCTATATATTTGGGGTACAGTCGAATGGAGTGCAGGTTGATCCTCATTTGGAGTTTCTGGGTAGCCCCACAGGGCAATGTTTTTCTTCCTGAAGGCTGGAAGAGTGCTGCATTATAGTTCTGGTTTGCAAACTGGAGGCTTGTGGGCCAGTAGTCTGAAGACGGAAATCTGAGAAAACAAGCTAGGCTTAGGTTTCTGGGTGAGGACAAGGCAGGAACAATCTACAGACCTGAATCGAGATCTCGTGCTTCTGAAGTCAGGGCGAGGATCAGAAGATCGCTCAGGTTGGTGTTTCTGTCCCTGATGGCCCCTTCATGAAGGGGCGGGGGGGTCAAGAGGCCGTAGGGGTTTTCCCACGATGTTAGTTGTGAGAAGCTCGAAACTGCAAAGATTCTTGTGCAGGACAATTGAGACATGTTGGTTGGCTCCAGGCCAACGATTCCGAGCAGGGTTCTAAGGATGGATGCCTGGGTAGCCCACCTTGCATTCCAATTGTGTCCTAGCAACAAGACAGGTTATATCTGCTGGATCTGGGCGAGCAATCTGGATCTGAGTTGAAATGGACTCTCCTGTGGATGGATCCTAATATGTTTTTGTGTCTATGGCGACCTTGGAATGAAGCGGTGGCACTGCGGTCCTGAAGGGTTTTTTCAAACAGAGGCTTTGACACAGCTCCAACGTGCAAGTTTCCCATATGTAGATGAGATTTTTTATGACGGATGAGTCAGGAAACAGCCATATGCTGGTATTGAAATCCAGGCCTCTGAGGAGAGATGACTGGATACCACAACAATGAATCCGAATAGTGCCTAGGGGCCTGTTCGTACCTTTTTACCTCTGGGAACATCAGTCTATGCGTCTGAGTGCATGTAGGTTCTCAGATGGGCTCAGATTGCCCGAGTTTGTCCTGGGAAGCCACCACTATTGGGATGGCCTCAGGGAGTTTGCAGGTTTATCCTATTAGTAGGGTTGTGGCCATTGGAATGGGCACATACAATTCCCTTGGAGAGGGCAAGTACAGTCCTCAGGTTTGGCTCCAGGGGCCTGAGCCTGTAGGGTGTGTAGGCAGAGCTGTTTGGACAGTCGTCTGAAAACACAAACTCGGCTTATGTTTCAGGTCATAGGTATGGCAGGATTGATCTACAGACCATGAGGAGAACTCTTCGGGATATGAATAAGGGGCGAGTGTGAGGCTCGTGCTCAAGTTTTTGTCTCTGGATATCGTGACACTCATGGTCGTGTAATTCCCTGAAGACTTCATGGGAAATGGACGAGTCTTACACTCTGGGGGTTTGGCCCCGTCCAAAGAGTTTGGGGTCATTCTGTGGGATGGAAGAAGTCCGTTTTGTTGTTGTTGTTGATTTGCCATGTTTTGTTTTTTAACCTCAGGTGTCCCACCAAATGAGGGATTCCAGAGTAGAGCCCTGGGGAGGGCCGAACAGACAACCAGAAATCTGGTTAAAAATTGTGGCCTAGGGACATGTCAAGCCCATTATGACATCTAATGGTCGAGCCACTGAGAGGACTTACTAGAGGACAGGACTCACGCTGAGGGTCACAATGCGTGTTTATGCCCACTTCGCAAACAAGAATGGGCAGGGCCTCATGGTGAATCCTGGTTTCTCCTACACTAAACGTTGGACAACATGCCAACCACAAGGTTTCTTGCCATGGGTAAGGAAGAGTTCTGATTTCTGCATCACAGGCACCCCTGGGCAGTGATTGGAGATAAGGTCTAGGTACTGAAGCCTAAAAACTGAGGTAGGGAAGAGATGATGACCTAAGGCCATGGCGGTTCTGATGTGCTCAGTGTGCGGTCAGCTGTCTGGGTGTTGGTCAGGAGTTCCGAGCTCAGGTTGTGTCAGACAGTGCATTAGTGCCCAGGTTAGACTATATAATTTGGGTACAGTCGAGTGACATGTAGATTTATCCTCATATAAGTTGTCTGGGCAGCTCATTAGGCAAAATTTGTTTTCTAGAGGGCAGGCAGTGTGCTTCATTGTCAGTCCGGAATTGCTAAACTTGAGGGCTTCGTGTAGAGGAGTGTGAGGACGGAAGTCTGAGAACACAAGCTAGACTTGGGTTTCAGGGCGAGGACACGGCAGGTACCACTGTAGATCTGAACCAATATCTCATGCATCTGAAGTCAGGGCGAGGATCAGACGTTGGCTCAGGTTGGAGTTTCTGTGCATGACGGACCCTTCATGAAGGGAGCGGAATCTCAAGGCCATGGAGTTTTTCCCACGTTGGGAGTTGTGAAATGCCCCCATCAAGGATTCCTTCTGCGGGACAATTGAGACCTGTTGGGCAGCTTCAGGACATCCCATATGGAATGACTCCAGGGCACTGTTCGAGGATGGATGCCTGGGAAGCCGGCCTCGCATTCCAAATGTCTCCCAGCAACAAGACAGTTTAGATCTGATGGTTCTGCGGGAGCAACCGGGGTGGCTGACTTGAAATGGACTTTCCTGAGGATGGGTCCTAATGTGTGTTTGTGTCCATGAGGGCCTTAAAAAGGGGCGGTGGCACCGGGACCCTGAAGTATTCTCCTAAGCTTTTGACATAGCTCGATGCACAAGGTTCCTTGTGGAGACGAGATTTGTTTTGATGGGTGCCTCAGGAAAACTTCTATGCTGGTATTGGAATCCAGGCTTTTGAGGAGACATGCCTGTAATCCAAAGCAATGTATCCGATTATGGCCTAGGGTCCTGTCTGGTTCAATCTTCTTCTAGGGGACATCCATCTATGGTATGAGTGGAGGTAGATGCTCAGCAGGTATCAGACTGCCCTTGTTTGTCCCGGGCGACCTGCACTATTGGGATGGCCTCAGGGATTTGGAGGGTTCTCCAAATTTTACTGTTTTGGACAATGGCATCGGCAGAATTCCCATGGATTGGGTTGGCACAGTCCTAATGTGTGACTCCAGGGGCACCAGCCTGGAGGGTGTGTGGCCCAGGACTTTGAGGACAGAAGTCTGAAAACACAAACTCAGCTTAGGTTTGGGGACGTAGGTATGGCAGGCCCGATCTATAAACCATGAGAAGAACTCTTCCGGATATGAAGAGAGAGCGAGTCTGAGGCGCTTGCTCAGGCTTTTGTCTCTGGATTTTGTATCAGAGATGGCCGTGGAATGTCGGGGAGGCCTCATGGGCCATGGACGAATTTTCCTCTCTGTGGATTTGGCCCGATCCCAATTGTTTTTCGTCAATCTGTGGAATGGGAGGACTCCTTTCAGGTTTGTTACCTCAGGTGTCCCTCCAAAAGAGTAATTCCAAAGAAGAGCCCTGGGGAAAAGTGAAGGGAGAACCAGAACTATGGGTAAAATTTGGGGCCTAGGGGCATGGCAAGCACAATATGCTGTCTCTTCATCCAGCCACTGAGAGGCCTTACCTGAGCCTGGGATCAGGCTGAGGGACACAATGTGTGTTTGTGACCAATGTGGCCCATAAACATGGGCGAGGCCTCATGGGCCACACTGGTTTCAACTACACTGAACGTTGGAAAACATGCCAACCACTAGGTTTCTTGCCAAGGTGAAGGAGAAGTTCTGATTCTTGCATCACGTTTACTCCTGAACAGTGAGTGGAGATAAGGTCTAGGTTCTGAAGGTGAAAATTGAGGTTGGGTAGAGATGATGGCCTAAAGCCATTGTGGGTGTGATATGCTCTGTGTATGGCCAGCTGTCTGGGTGTCTGCCCTCAGGCTGTGTAAGACAGGGCTTTAGTGCACAGGCTAGACTGTATAATTGGGGTATGGTCGAGTGGCATGCAAGTTGTTACTCATTTGGCGTTTCTGGTTAGCCCTATAGGGCAACATTTTTCTTCTGGAGGGCAGGCAGAGTGCTGCATTGTGTCTCCAGAATTGCCAAACTGGAGGGGTGTGGCCAGGATTGTGAGGAAGAAGTCTGAAAACACAAGCTAGCACGAGTTTTGGGGCCAAGAGCATGGCAGGCCCACTCTGCAGAGGCTGAATCGAGATCTCCTGCAGGTGAGGTCACGGCGAGTATCAGATGTTGCCTCAAGCTGGAGTTTGTGTCCATGACGGCCCCTTCCTGAAGGGGGTGGGGGCGTCATGAGGCCAGGGAGGTTTCCCTACGCTGGGAGTTGTGAGCTGCTCCAAACTTCAAAGTTTTCTTCTTCAGGACAGTCGAGTACTATTGGATGGTTCCAGGATGCCCCATACAGAAACACTCGAGAGCAGGGGCCTAAGCATGGATGCCGAGAAACGCCAACTCACCTTCCCATTGCCTGGTCGAGACAAGGCACGCTCAATCTGCGGGCTCTTGGGTGAGCTACCCAGAAGGCTGAGTTTAAATGGACTCTCCTGAGGATGAGTCATAATGTGGGTTGGTGGCCATGGAGACCTTGGAATGTGGCAGTAGCTAAGGACTCTGCAGCATTCTCCAACCCGAAGGGCTTGACAAAACTCCAACAAGGAAGCTTCCCATGTGGAGATGAGAGGTCTTCTGTCTGGTGCCTCAGGAAAGCCCCGTATGCTGGTCTTCGAACCCAGGCCTCTGAGGAGTGATACCTGGACACCAAAGCAAGAGTTCATAATAGGGCCTAGGGGCCTGTCTGGGTCAATCTTCTGTCTCTGCGGATATCTGTCTGTGTGTCTGCATGGAGGTAGTAGTTGCTCAGCTTGTGTCATAATGCCCCTATTTGTCCAGTGCGGCTTGCGGTAGTGGGATGTCCTTGGGGACCTTGAGGTTTCTACTATTTTGTAGAGTTGTGGCCAATGGAATGGGCAGTTTCTTAGGAGAGAGCAGGCACAGTTCTGTGGTGTGGCTCCAGAGACCCCAGCCTGGAGGCTGTGTGGGCCATGGCTGTGCAGACAGACATCCAAAAACCCTAACTCAGCTCAGGTTTGCGGCCGAAGTTACGGCAGGCATGATCTACAGTCCATGAGGGGAGCTCCTCTAGATATGAAAGAAGGGTGAGAGGGAGGCAGTCGCTCAGGCTTTTGTCTCTGGATGTTTTGTCCACAATGGCCGTTTAATGTAGGAGTTGCCTCATGGGTCGTAAAGTCTCCCTCTCTGGTAGTTTGTCCAGCCCCCAAGAGTTTGGGGTCATTCTGTGGGAAGGGAAGTGTCCTGTTTTCTGCTTCATGTGTCCCCCCAGTAGAGGGATTCTAGAGCATAGCAGTGGGTACTGACAACTGGAATACTCGCCCTCTGGTTAAGCCTGGGGGCCTATGGATATGACAAGCCCCATATGCAGGATCTTGTTCCAGCCACTGAGAGGCGCTACTTTAATACGGGACTCACGCTGCAGGTCACAATGCATGTCTGTGCCCTAGGCGGCCCTCAAGCACTGGCGTGGTCTTTCATACAATGCAGGTTTTCCCACATTGAACGTTGGACAACATGCCAACCACAAGGTTTCTGACCATGGGGAAGGAGGAATTCTAATTTCTGCATCACGTTCACCACTGGGCAGTGATTGGAGATAAGGTCTAGGTCTGAAGCCTGAAAACCGAGGTTGGGAAGAGATGACGACCTACAGCCATAGCGGGTCCTATGTGTCCAGGTTGGGGCCAGCTGTCTGGGTGTCGTTTGGGATGTCTTGTCTCAGGCTGTGCCAGACAGGGCAATAGTATACAGGGTGGGCTGTATAATTGCTTTACAATCGAGTGGCATGCATTAGAAAATCATTTGGCGTTTCTTATTAGCAGCATAGGGCAAAGTTTTTCTTCTGGAGGGCAGGCAGAGTGCTGCATTGTGGCTTCAGAATTCCCAAACTGGAGGGCTTGTGGGCCAGGAGAGTGAGGACGGAAGTCTGAGAACACAAGCTAGGCTTAGGTTTCGGGACAAGGACATGGCAGGCACACTCTGCAGAGCTGAATTGAGATCTCATGCGTCTGAAGTCAGGTCGAGGTTCAGACTTTGGCTCAGGTTTGAGTTTCTGTCCATGTTGGCCCCTTCAGGAAGGGGGGGCATTATGAGGCCATGGGGGTTTTCCCACTATTGGAGTTGTGAGATGCTCCAAACCGCAAGGATTCCTTCTGTGGGACAATTAAGATTAGTTGGATGGCTCCAGGACGTCTTATAAGGTATTTTTCCAGAACAGGGTTCTAAGTATGGATGCCTGGGCAGCCAGCCTCACATTCCAATTGTCTCCTAGCAACAAGAAACGTTTGATCTGCTGGCTTGGGGTAGCAACAGAGGGGGCTGAGTTGATATGGACTTTCCTGAGGATGGTCTTAATGTTGGTTTGAGTCCATGGAGACCTTGGTATGGGGCAGTGGCACCAGGGCCCTGAAGGATTCTCCTAACCAGAGGTTATGACAAAGCTCCAATGAGCAAGTTTCCATGGGGAGACGAGATTTGTTCTTATTGGTGCCTCAGGAAACCACCATATGCTGGTATTGGAAACGAGGCCTCTGAGGAGAGATGCCTGGAAACCAAAGCAATGGATCTGTTTAGGGCCTAGGGGCCTGTCCGGTCAATATTCTTCTCTGGGGACATCTGTTGTCTGAGTGGAGGTAGTTGCTCAGCTTGTTTGAGATCACCCCTGTTTGTCATGGGCGGCCTACACTATTGGGATGGCCTCGGTGACTTTGGAGGTTTTTCCTAATTTGCAAGGTTGTGGCCAATGGAATGGGAAGAATTCCCTTGAAAGGGAAGCACAGTCCTGAGGTGTGGCTCCAGGGACCAAAGTGTGGAGCGTGTGTGGTCCAGGGCTATTTGGACAAAAGTCTGAAAACACAAACTCCACTTAGGTTGTGGGATGTAGGTATGGCCGGCCCAATCTATAGACCGTGAGGAGACCTCTTCGGGATATGAACAAAGGGAGAATGTGATGTGCATGCTCAATCTTTTTTTTCTTTTTTCTGGAAATGTGTCACCGATTGCCATGGAATGTCGGGGTGTCCTCATGGGCCATCGATGAGGCTCCCTTTCTGTGGATTTGACCCGATCCCAAGAGATTGGGGTCATTCTGTGGGAAGGGAGGAGGCCTTTCTGGTTTTTTTTTTTATTTTTTTTTTATTATTATTATTTTTTAACCTCAGGTGGACCACCAAAAGAGGGATTCCAGAGCAGAGTCGTGGGTGGGGGCAACTGGACAACCAGACCTCTGGTTAACATTGGGACCTAAGAACATGGCAAGCCCCTTATGTGGGCTCTTGGTCCAGACACTGAGAGGCCTTCCTTGAGGATAGGTCTCACACTGAGTTTCACAATGTGTTTTTGTGCCCAAGGAGCCCCTCAAGTCAGGGCGTGGCCTAATGTACCATGCTGGTTTCTCCTACACTGAACGTTGCACAGTATGGGAACCACAAGTTTTCTGGCAATGGGGAAGATGGAGTTCTAATTTCTGCAACACTTTCACTCCTGGACTGTGATTGGATTTAAGGTCTAGGTTCTTAAGCCTGAAAACTGAGGTTGAGAAGAGATGAAGCCCTAAGGCCATGGTGTGTCTGATGTGCTCAGTGTTCGGCCAGCTGTTGAGTGTGGGTTGGGAGGTGCAGGCTCAGGCTGTGGCAGACAGGGAATTAGTGCCCAGGCTAGACTGCATCATTTGGGTGTAGTCGAGTTTCGTGCAGGATGGTACTCATTTGAGGTTACTGGGTAGCCCCAGAGGGCAACGTTTTTCTTCTGGAGGGAAGACACAGTGCCACATAGTGACTCCAAAATTCCCAAACTGGAAGGCTTGTGGGCCAGGAGTGTGAGGAAAAAATTCTGAGAACACAAGCCAGACTTAGATTTCGGGGTGAGGGGACGGCAGGCACCCTCTGCAGAGATGATTCGAGATTGTTATACCTGAAGACAGAGCTAGGATCAGACGTTTTCTTAGGTCGGAGTTTCTGTCCATGACGGCCCATTCATGAAGGGGAGGGTGTCACGAGGACATGGAGGTTTTCCCACTATGGGAATTGAGAGATGCTCCAAACCACAATGATTCCTTCTGTGGGACAGTCGAGACATGTTGGATGGCTCCAGGACATCCCATAAGGAAGTTATCCAGAGCAGGGTTCTAAGGATGGATGCCTGGGCAGCCTGCCTCCCATTCCAGGTGTCTCATAGAGCCAAGGCAAGTTCGATCTGCTGGATCTAGGGGAGCAACCGAGGCGGGTGTTTTGAAATGGGTGAGTTGAGGATGGGTCATAATGTGCATTTGTGTCCATGTAGACCTTGGAATGGGGTGCTTGATCCGGGGCCTTGAGGGATGTTCATAACCGCAGGTTTTGATGGAGCTCTAAAGAGTATGTTTCCTATGTAGAGAAGAGAATTGTTTTGATGAGTGCCTAAGTAATCTCCCATATGCTGGTATTGGAAACCAGGCCTCTGAGGAGAGATGACTGGAATCAAAATCAATGGATCTGATTAGGGCCTCAGTGCCCGTCCAGTTCAATCTTATTCTATGGGGATATCTGTCTCTGGGTCTGAGTGGAGGTGGTTTCCTAACTTGTGAAAGATCATCCCTGTGTGTCCTGGGCAGCCAACACAATTCGGATGGCCTGGGGGACTTTGGAGGATTCTCCTAATCTATAGGGTTGTGTCCAATGGAAATGGCAGAATTCCCGTGGAGAGGGAAGCCAAAGTCCTGAGGTGTGGCTCCAGGGGCCCCAGCTTGGATGGTGTGTGGGCCATGCCTGTGGGGACAGAAGTCTGAAAACACAAACTCAGCTTAGGTTTGGGGATGTATGTATGAAGGCTCGATCTACAGACCGTGAGAATTTTCCGGGCTATGAACAAAGGGCGAGTATGTGGCTCTTGCTCAGGGTTTTGTCTCTGGATTTTGTGTCAATGGTGGCCGTGGAATGTCGGGGTGTCCTCAAGGGCCATGGACAATTCTTTCTCTGGTCATTTGGCCTGATCCCAAGTGGTTGGGATCATTCTGTGGATGGGAAGATTCCTTTCTGTATTTTTTTTTTTTATCTCAGGTGTCCCACCAAAGAGGGATTCCAGAGTAGAGCACTGAGTAGGGGCCACTAGACATCTCGAACTCTGGTTGAGATTGGGGGACTAGGGGCTTGGCAAGCCCCATATGTGGGCTGTTGTTCCAGTCACTAAGAGGCTTTACATGAGGATAGGGCTCACGCTGAGGGTCACAATGTGTGTTTGTGCACATTGTGGCCCTCAGGGATAGGTGGGGCCTCATAGTCCATGCTGCTTTCTCCTACAAAGAACATTGGACAACATGCCAACCACTAGGTTTCTTGCCAAGGCGAAGGAGAAGATCTGATTCTTTCATCACGTTCACTCCAGAGCAGTGAGTGGAGATAAGGTCTAGGTTCTGGAGGTGAAAACTGAGGTTGGGTAGAGATGATGGCCTAAAGCCATTGTGGGTGTGATATGCTCTGTGTACGGCCAGCTATCTGGGTGTTGGACTGGAGTTCTGCCCTCAGGCTGTGTCAGACAGGGCTTTAGTGCACAGGCTAGACTGTATAATTGGGGTATGGTCAAGTGGCATGCAGGTTGTTACTCATTTGGCGTTTCTGGTTAGCCCTATAGGGCAACATTTTTCTTCTGGAGGGCAGGCAGAGTGCTGCATTGTGTCTCCAGAATTGCCAAACTGGAGGGGTGTGGCCAGGATTGTGAGGAAGGAAGTCTGAAAACACAAGCTAGCACGAGTTTTGGGGCCAAGAGCATGGCAGGCCCACTCTGCAGAGGCTGAATCGAGATCTCCTGCAGATGAGGTCAGGGCGAGTATCAGATGTTGCCTCACGCTGGAGTTTGTGTCCATGACGGCCCCTTCCTGAAGGGGGTGAGGGCGACATGAGGCCAGGGAGGTTTCCCTACGCTGGGAGTTGTGAGCTGCTCCAAACTTCAAAGTTTCCTTCTTCAGGACAGTCGAGTACTATTGGATGGTTCCAGGATGCCCCATACAGAAAGACTCGAGAGCAGGGCCCTAAGCATGGATGCCGAGAAACGCCAACTCACCTTCCCATTGCCTGGTCGAGACAAGGCACGCTCAATCTGCGGGCTCTTGGGTGAGCTACCCAGAAGGCTGAGTTTAAATGGACTCTGCTGAGAATGAGTCATAATGTGGGTTGGTGGCCATGGAGACCTTGGAATGTGGCAGTAGCTAAGGGACTCTGCAGGATTCTCCAACCCAAAGGGCTTGACACAACTCCAACAAGGAAGCTTCCCATGTGGAGATGAGAGGCATTCTGTCTGGTGCCTCAGGAAAGCCACGTATGCTGGTCTTCGAACCCAGGTTTCTGAGCAGTGATACCTGGACAACAAAGCAAGAGTTCATAATAGGGCCTAGGGGCCTGGCTGGGTCAATCTTCTATCTCTGCGGATATCTGTCTGTGTGTCTGCATGGAGGTAGTAGTTGCTCAGCTTGTGTCATAATGCCCCTATTTGTCCAGTGCGGCTTGCGGTAGTGGGATGTCCTTGGGGACCTTGAGGTTTCTCCTATTTTGTAGAGTTGTGGCCAATGGAATGGGCAGTTTCTTAGGAGAGAGCAGGCACAGTTCTGTGGTGTGGCTCCAGAGACCCCAGCCTGGAGGCTGTGTGGGCCATGGCTGTGCAGACAGACATCCAAAAACCCTAACTCAGCTCAGTTTTGGGGCCGAGGTTACAGCAGGCCTGATCTACAGTCCATGAGGGGAGCTCCTCTGGATATGAAAGAAGGGTGAGAGGGAGGCAGTTGCTCAGGCTTTTGTCTCTGGATGTTTTGTCCACAATGGCCGTTTAATGTAGGAGTTGCCTCATGGGTCGTAGAAGTCTCACTCTCTGGTAGTTTGTCCAGTCCCCAAGAGTTTGGGGTCATTCTGTGGGAAGGGAAGTGTCCTGTTTTCTACTTCATGTGTCCCCCCAGTAGAGGGATTCTAGAGCATAGCAGTGGGTACTGTCAACTGGAATACACGCCCTCTGGTTAAGCCTGGGGGCCTATGGATATGACAAGCCCCATATGCAGGATCTTGGTCCAGCCACTGAGAGGCGTTACTTTAATACGGGACTCACGCTGCAGGTCACAATGCATGTCTGTGCCCTAGGCGGCCCTCAAGCAGTGGCGTGGCCTTTCGGACAATGCAGGTTTCCCCACATTGAACGTTGGACAACATGCCAACCACAAGGTTTCTGGCCATGGGGAAGGAGGAATTCTAATTTCTGCATCACGTTCACCCCTGGGCAGTGATTGGAGATAAGGTCTAGGTTCTGAAGCCTGAAAACCGAGTTTGGGAAGAGATGACGACCTACAGCCATAACGAGTCCTATGTGTCCAGGTTGGGGTCAGCTGTCTGGGTGTCGTTTGGGATGTCTTGTCTCAGGCTGTGCCAGACAGGGCATTAGTATAGAGGGTGGGCTGTATAATTGCTTTACAATCGAGTGGCATGCATTAGAAAATCATTTGGCGTTTCTTATTAGCAGCATAGGGCAAAGTTTTTCTTCTGGAGGGCAGGCAGAGTGCTGCATTGTGGCTTCGGAATTCCCAAACTGGAGGGCTTGTGGGCCAGGAGAGTGAGGACGGAAGTCTGAGAACACAAGCTAGGCTTAGGTTTCGGGGCAAGGACATGGCAGGCACACTCTGCAGAGCTGAATTGAGATCTCATGCGTCTGAATTCAGGTCGAGGTTCAGACTTTGGCTCAGGTTTGAGTTTCTGTCCATGTTGGCCCCTTCAGGAAGGGGGGGCATTATGAGGCCATGGGGGTTTTCCCACTATTGGAGTTGTGAGATGCTCCAAACCGCAAGGATTCCTTCTGTGGGACAATTAAGATTTGTTGGATGTCTCCAGGACGTCTTATAAGGTATTTTTCCAGAACAGGGTTCGAAGTATGGATGCCTGGGCAGCCAGCCTCACATTCCAATTGTCTCCTAGCAACAAGAAACGTTTGATCTGCTGGCTTGGGGTAGCAACAGAGGGGGCTGAGTTGAAATGGACTTTCCTGAGGATGGTCTTAATGTTGGTTTGAGTCCATGGAGACCTTGGTATGGGGCAGTGGCACCAGGGCCCTGAAGGATTCTCCTAACCAGAGGTTATGACAAAGCTCCAATGAGCAAGTTTCCATGGGGAGACGAGATT
>NW_028135054.1:0-119000 GCF_964662115.1 Mustela nivalis
TTTCTGGGTGACTTCATTGGAAATGGACGAGTCTTACTCCCTGGTGGTTTGGCCCAGTCCAAAGCATATGGGGTCACTCTGTGGGATGGGATGAATGAAGTCAGTTTTTTTTTTTTTTATGTTGTTTTCTTTTTAACCTCAGGTGTCCCACCAAATGAGGGATTCCAGAGTAGAGCCCTGGGGGGGGTGACTGGACAATCAGAAATCTGGTTAATAATTGGGGTTTAGGGACATATCAAGCCCATTATGACATCTAATGGTCCAGTCACTGAGAGGACTTACTAGAGGACAGGACTCAATGTGAGGGTCACAATGCGTGTTTATGCCCTTGTCGCACTCAAGAATGGGCGGGGCCTCAGGGTGAATGCTGGTTTCTCCTACACTGAACGTTGGACAACGTGCCAACCACAAGGTTTCTTACAATGGGTAAGGAAATGTTCTGATTTCTGCATCACACTCACCTCTGGGCAGTGAGGGGAAATAATGTCTCGGTTCTGAGGCCTGAAAACTGAGGTAAGGAAGAGATGATGACCTAAGGCCATGGAGGGTCTTATGTGCTCAGTGTGTGGTCTGGTCAGGAGGTCCGGGCTCAGGTTGTGTCCGACAGTGCATTAGTGCCCAGGTTAGACTATATAATTTGGGTAAAGTCGAGTGCTGTGGAGGTATATCCTCATTGAATGTGCCTGGGCAGCTCTTGAGGCAATCATTTTTTTCTAGAGGGAAGGCAGAGTGCTGCATTGTGGGTCCGGAATTGCCAAACTTTTGGGCTTATATCAACGATGGCCGTGGAATGTGGGGAGGTTTCATGGGCCATGCACGAATCTTCCTCTCTGTGGATTTGGCCCGATCCCAATTGTTATTCGTCAATCTGTGGGATGGGAGGTATCCTTTCAGGTTTATTATCTCAGGTGTCTGAACAAAAGAGGAATTCCAAAGCAGAGCCCTGGGGAAGAGTGAAGGGAAAACCCAAACTATGGTTAAAAATTGGGGCCTAGGGGCAAGGCAGGCACAATAAGCTGTCTCTTCATCCAGCCACTGAGAGGCCTTACTTGAGGGCTAGGCTCAGGCTGCGGGTCACAGTGTGTGTTTGTGACCAATGTGGCACACGAGCATGGGCGGGGCCTCATGGGCCAAACTGGTTTCAACTACACTGGAACTTGGACAACATGCCAATCACAAGGTCTCTTGCCATGGCGAAGGTGTTCTGATTTCTGCATCATTTTCAACCCTGGGCCGTGGTGGAGATAAGGTCTAGGTTCTGAAGCCTGAAAAATCAGAGTTGGGAAGAGATGACGATCTAAGGCGATGGCGCGTCTGATATGCTCAGGGTGCGGTCAACTGCCTGGGTGTTGGTCAGGAGGTTCTGGCTCAGGTTGTGTCAGACAGTGCACTAGTGCCCAAGTTAGACTATATAATTTGGGTACAGTCGAGTGCCCTGTAGGTTTATCCTCATATGAGGTGCCTGGGCACCTGATTAGGCAAGATATTTTTTTTAGAGGGCAGGCAGAGTGCTGCATTGTGGGTCCGGAATTGCCAAAATGGAGGATTTCTGGGCCAGGAGTTTGAGGACAGTAGTCTGAGAACACAAGATAGACTTGGGCTTCAGGCCGAGGGCACGGTAGGTACCCCCTGCAGATCGGAAACAATATCTCAAGCATCTGAAGTCACGGCGAGGATCAGATGTTGTCTCAGGTTGGAGTTTCTGTGCATGACTGCCCCTTCATGAAAGGAGCAGAAACTCAAGGCCATGGAGCTTTTCCCACGTTGGGAGTTGTGTGATGCCCCCTTCAAGGATTCCTTCTGCGGGACAAATGAGACCTGTTGGGCAGCTCCAGGACATCCCATATGGAATGACTCCAGAGCACCGTTCGAAGATGGATGCCCGGAAGCCCGCCTCTCATTCCAATTGTCTCCTAGCAACAATACAGTTGAGATCGGATGGCTCTGCGGGAGCAACCTGGGTGGCTGAGTTGAAATGGACTTTCCTGAGGATGGGGCCTAAAGTGTGTTTGTGTCCATGAGGGCCTTGGAATGGGGCGGTGGCACCGGGACCCTGAAGTATTCTCCTAAGCTTTTGACATAGCTCCCATGCACAGGTTTCCTTGTGGAGTGGAGATTTGTTCTGATGGGTGCCTCAGGAAAACCCTATGCTGGTCTTGGAATCCAGGCCCTTGAGGAGACATGCCTGTAAACCAAAGCAATGGATCTGATTATTGCTTAGGATCCTGTCTGGTTCAATCTTCTTCTCTGGGGATATCCGTCTATGGAATGAGTGGAGGTAGATGCTCACCTGGTGTCAGACCACCCTTGTTTGTCCCTGGAGACCTACACTATTGGGATTGTCTCGGGGACTTTGGAGAGTTCTCCCAATTTGTAAGATTTTGGACAATGGAATGGGCAGAATTCCCATGGATTGGGTAGGAGCAGTCCGAATGTGTGGCTCCAGGGGCCCCTGCCTGGAGGGTGTGTGGCCCAGGACTTTGAGGACAGAAGTCTGAAAACACAAACTCACCTTATGTTCGGGGACGTAGGTATGGTAGGCCCAATCTACAAACCATGAGAAGAACTCTTCAGGATATGAAGAAAGAGCGAGTCTGAGGCACTTGCTCAGGCTTTTGTCTCTGGATTTTATATCAATGATGGCCGTGGAATGTGGGGAGATCTCATGGGTCATGGACGAATCTTCCTCTCTGTGGATTTGTCCCTGTCCCAATTATTTTTCGTCAATCTGTGGGATGGGAGGTCTCTTTTCAGGTTTATTACCTCAGGTGTCCGAACAAAAGAAGAATTCCAAAGCAGAGCCCTGGGGAAGAGTGAAGGGACAACCCAAACTATGGTTAAAAATTGGGGCCTAGGGGCATGGTTGGCCAAATAAGCTGTCTCTTCATCCAGCCACTGAGCGGCCTTACTTGAGGACTGGGCTCAGGCTGAGGGTCAAATGTGTGTTTGTGACAAATGTGGCCCGCGAGCATGGGCGGGGCCTCATGGGCCAAACTGTTTTCAACTACACTTGGACTTGGACAACATGCCAATCACAAGGTTTCTTGCCATGGGGAAGGTGTTCTGATTTCTGCATCATTTTCAATCGTGAGCAGTGATTGGACATAAGTTATAGGTTCTGAAGCCTGAAACATCGCTGTTGGGAAGAGATGACGACATAAGGCGATGGCGCGTCTGATATGCTCAGTGTGGGGTCAGCTACCTGGGTGTTGGTCAGGAGGTTCTGGCTCAGGTTGTTTCAGACAGTGCACTAGTGCCCAGGTTAGACTATATAATTTGGGTACAGTCGAGTGCCGTGTAGGTTTATCCTCATTTGAGGTGCCTGGGCACCTCATTAGGCAAGATATTTTTTCTAGAGGGCAGGCAGAGTGCTGCATTCTGGGTCCGGAATTGCTAAACTTTTTGGCTTCTGGGCCAGGAGTGTGAGGACAGAAGTCTGAGAACACAAGCTAGACTTGAGTTTCAGGCCGAGGGCACGGCTGGTACCCCCTGCAGTCGCAACCATAATCTCAAGCATCTGAAGTCACGGTGAGGATCAGTCGTTGGCTCAGGTTGGAGTTTCTGTGCATGACCGCCCCTTCATGAACGGAGCGGAATCTCAAGGCCATGGAGGTTTTCCGACGTGGGAGTGGTGGGATGCCCCCTTCAATGATTCCTTCTGTGTGACAATTGAGACCTGTTGGGCAGCCCAGGACATCCCATATGGAATGACCAGAGCACCCTTGGAGAATGGATGCCAGGGAAGCCCGCCTCGCAATCCAATTGTCTACTAGCCACAATACAGTTGAGATCGGATCCCTCTGCCGGAGCAACCGGGGTGGTTGAGTTGAAATGGACTTTCCTGAGGATGAGCCCTAATGTGTGTTTCTGTCCATGAGGGACTTGAAATGGGGCGGTGGCACTGGGAACCTGAAGTATTATCCTAAGCTTTTGACATAGCTCCCATGCACAAGTTTCCTTGTGGAGAGGAGATTTGTTCTGATGGGTGCCTCAGGAAACCCATTATGCTGGTCTTGGAATCCAGGCTCTTGAAGAGACATGCCTGTAAACCAATGCAATGTATTCGATTATGGCCTAGGGTCCTGTCTTGTTCATTCTTCTTGTCTAGGGATATTCATCTATGGAATGAGTGGAGGTAGATGCTCACCTGGTGTCTTACCGCCCTTGTTTGTCCCCGGAGACCTACACTATTGGTTTGGCCTCAGGGACTTTGGAGAGTTTTCCTAATTTGTACGATTTTGGACAATGGAATGGGCAGAATTCCCATGGATTGGGTAGGCACAGTCCTAATGTGTGGCTTCAGAGGCCCCAGCATGAGGGTGTGTGGCCCAGGACTTTGAGGACAGAAGTCTGAAAAAACAAACTCAGCTTAGGTTTGGGGATGTAGGTATGGCAGGCCCAATCTACAAATCATGAGAAGAAATCTTCAGGATATGAAGAAAGAGCGAGTCTGAGGCACTTGCTCAGGCTTTTGCATTTGGATTTTATATACGATGGCCGTGGAATGGGGGAGGACTCATGGGCCATGGACGAATCTTCCTCTCTGTGGATTTGGCCCGATCCCAATTGTTTTTCGTCAATCTGTGGGATGGGATTTCTCCTTTCAGGTTTATTACCTCAGGTGTCTGAACAAAAGAGGAATTCCAAAGCAGAGCCCTGGGGAAGAGTGAAGGGAAAACCCAAACTATGGTTAAAAATTGGGGCCTAGGGGCATGGCAGGCACAATAAGCTGTCTCTTCATCCAGGCACTGAGAGGCCTTACTTGATGCCTGGGCTCAGGCTGAGGGTCACAGTGTGTGTTTGTGACCAATGTGGCACGCGAGCATGGGCGGGGCCTCATGGGCCACACTGGTTTCAACTACACTGGACCTTGGACAACATGCCAATCACAAGGTCTCTTGCCATGGGGAAGGTGTTTTGATTTCTGCATCATTTTCAACCCTGGGCAGTGGTTGGAGATAAGGTCTAGGTTCTGAAGCCTGAAAAATCGCAGTTGGGAAGAGATGACAATCTAAGGCGATGGCGCATCTGATATGCTCAGTGTGCGGTCAACTGCCTGGGTGTTGGTCAGGAGGTTCTGGCTCAGGTTGTGTCATACAGTGCACTAGTGCCCAAGTTAGACTATATAATTTGGGTCGAGTGCCCTGTAGGTTTATCCTCATTTGAGGTGCCTGGGCACCTCATTAGGCAAGATAATTTTTCTAGAGGGAAGGCAGAGTGCTGCATTGTGGGTCCGGAATTGCCAAACTTGAGGGCTTCTGGGACAGGAGTGTGAGGACAGAAGTTTGAGAACACAAGCTAGACTTGAGTTTCAGGCCGAGGGCACGGCTGGTACCCCCTGCAGTCGCAACCAAAATCTCAAGCATCTGAAATCACGGCGAGGATCAGACGTTGGCTCAGGTTGGAGTTTCTGTGCATGACTGCGCATTCATGAAAAGATCGGAATCTCAAGGCCATGGAGGTTTCCGACGTTGGGTGTGGTGGGATGCCCCCTTCAATGATTCCTTCTGTGTGACAATTAAGCCCTGTTGGGCAGCTCCAGGACATCCCATATGGAATGACTCCAGAGCTCCGTTGGAGGATGGATGCCAGGCAAGCCCGCCTCACAATCCAATTGTTTACTAGCCACAATACAGTTGAGATCGGATCCCTCTGCGGGAGCAACCGGGGTGGATGAGTTGAAATGGACTTTCCTGAGGATGGGCCCTAATGTGTGTTTGTGTCCATGAGGACCTTGGAATGGGGCGGTGGCCCCGGGTCCCTGAAGTATTCTCCTAATCTTTTGACATAGCTCCCATGCACAAGTTTCCTTGTGGAGAGGATATTTGTTCTGATGGGTGCCTCAGGAAACCCATTATGCTGGAATTGGAATCCAGACTTTTGAAGAGACATGCCTGTAAAACAAAGCAATGTATTCGATTATGGCCTAGGGTCCTGTCTTGTTCATTCTCCTCTGGGGATATTCATCTATGGAATGATTGGAGGTAGATGCTCACCTGGTGTCAGACCACCCTTGTTTGTCCCTGGAGACCTACACTATTGGGATTGCTTCGGGGACTTTGGAGAGTTCTCCCAATTTGTAAGATTTTGGACAATGGAATGGGCAGAATTCCCATGGATTGGGTAGGCACAGTCAGAATGTGTGGCTCCAGGGGGCCCAGCCTGGAGGCTGTGTGGCCCAGGACTTTGAGGACAGAAGTCTGAAAACACAAACTCACCTTATGTTTGGGGACGTAGGTATGGCAGGCCCAATCTACAAACCATGAGAAGAACTCTTCAGGATATGAAGAAAGAGCGAGTCTGAGGCACTTGCTCAGGCTTTTGTCTCTGGATTTTATATCAACGATGGCCGTGGAATGTGGGGAGGCATCATGGGCCATGGATGAATCTTTCTTTCTGTGGATTGGGGCGGTCCCAATTTTTTTCGTCAATCTGTGGGATGGGAGGTCTCCTTTCAGGTTTATTACCTCAGGTGTCCGAACAAAAGAGGAATTCCAAAGCAGAGCCCTGGGGAAGAGTGAAGGGAAAACCCAAACTATGGTTAAAAATTGCGGCATAGGGGCTTGGCAGGCCCAATAAGCTGTCTCTTCATCCAGCCACTGAGAGGCCTTACGTGAGACTGGGCTCAGGCTGAGGGTCAAATGTGTGTTTGTGACAATAGTGGCCCACGAACATGGGTGGGGCCTCATGGGCCAAACTGGTTTCAACTACACTGGACCTTGGACAACATGCCAATCACAAGGTCTCTTGCCATGGGGAAGGTGTTCTGATTTCTGCATCATTTTCAATCGTGAGCAGTGATTGGATATAAGGTATAGGTTCTAGAGCCTGAAAAATCGCAGTTGGGAAGAGATGACGACCTAAGGCGATGGCGCCTCTGATATGCTCAGTGTACGGTCAGCTGCCTGGGTGTTGGTCAGGGGGTTCTGGCTGAGATTGTGTCAGACAGTGCACCTGTGCCCAAGTTAGACTATATAATTTGGGTACAGTCGAGTGCCCTGTAGGTTTATCCTCATTTGAGGTGCCTGGGCACCTCATTAGGCAAGATATTTTTTCTAGAGGGCAGGCAGAGTGCTGCCTTGTGGGCCCGGAATTGCCAAAATGGAGGACTTCCGGGCCAGGCGTTTGAGGACAGAAGTCTGAGAACACAAGATAGACTTGGGCTTCAGGCCGAGGGCACGGTAGGTACCCCCTGCAGATCAGAAACCATATCTCAAGCATCTGAAGTCACGGCGAGGATCAGACGTTGGCTCAGGTTGTAGTTTCTGTGCATGACTGCCCCTTCATGAAAGGAGCGGAATCTCGAAGCCATGGAGCTTTTCCCACGTTGGGAGTTGTGTGATGCCCCCTTCAAGGATTCCTTCTGCGGGACAATTGAGACCAGTTGGGCAGCTCAATGACATCCCATATGAAATGACTCCAGAGCACCGTTCGAGGATGGATGCCATGGAAGCCCGCCTCTCATTCCAATTGTCTCCTAGCAACAATACAGTTGAGATCAGATGGCTCTGCGGGAGCAAACGGGGTGGCTGAGTTGAAATGGACTTCCCTGAGGATGGGGCCTAAAGTGTGTTTGTGTCCATGAGGGCCTTGGAATGGGGTGGTGGCACCGGGACCCTGAAGTATTCTCCTAAGCTTTTGACATAGCTCCCATGCACAAGTTTCCTTGTGGAGAGGAGATTTGTTCTGATGGGTGCCTCAGGAAAACCCTTATGCTGGTCTTGGAATCCAGGCTCTTGAGGAGACATGCCTGTAAACCAAAGCAATGGATCCGATTATTGCCTAGGATCCTGTCTGGTTCAATCTTCTTCTCTGGGGATATCCGTCTATGGAATGAGTGGAGGTAGATGCTCACCTGGTGTCAGACCACCCTTGTTTGTCCCTGGAGACCTACACTATAGGGATTGCCTCGGGGACTTTGGAGAGTTCTCCCAATTTGTAAGATTTTGGACAATGGAATGGGCAGAATTCCCATAGATTGGGTAGGCACAGTCCGAATGTGAGGCTCCAGGGGCCCCAGCCTGGAGGCCGTGTGGCCCAGGACTTTGAGGACAGAAGTCTGAAAACACAAACTCACCTTATGTTTGGGGACGTAGGTATGGCAGGCCCAATCTACAAACCATGAGAAGAACTCTTCAGGATATGAAGAAAGAGCGAGTCTGAGGCACTTGCTCAGGCTTTTGTCTCTGGATTTTATATCAACGATGGCCGTGGAATGTGGGGAGGCATCATGGGCCATGGATGAATCTTTCTTTCTGTGGATTGGGGCGGTCCCAATTTTTTTCGTCAATCTGTGGGATGGGAGGTCTCCTTTCAGGTTTATTACCTCAGGTGTCCGAACAAAAGAGGAATTCCAAAGCAGAGCCCTGGGGAAGAGTGAAGGGAAAACCCAAACTATGGTTAAAAATTGCGGCATAGGGGCTTGGCAGGCCCAATAAGCTGTCTCTTCATCCAGCCACTGAGAGGCCTTACGTGAGACTGGGCTCAGGCTGAGGGTCAAATGTGTGTTTGTGACAATAGTGGCCCACGAACATGGGTGGGGCCTCATGGGCCAAACTGGTTTCAACTACACTGGACCTTGGACAACATGCCAATCACAAGGTCTCTTGCCATGGGGAAGGTGTTCTGATTTCTGCATCATTTTCAATCGTGAGCAGTGATTGGATATAAGGTATAGGTTCTAGAGCCTGAAAAATCGCAGTTGGGAAGAGATGACGACCTAAGGCGATGGCGCCTCTGATATGCTCAGTGTACGGTCAGCTGCCTGGGTGTTGGTCAGGGGGTTCTGGCTGAGATTGTGTCAGACAGTGCACCTGTGCCCAAGTTAGACTATATAATTTGGGTACAGTCGAGTGCCCTGTAGGTTTATCCTCATTTGAGGTGCCTGGGCACCTCATTAGGCAAGATATTTTTTCTAGAGGGCAGGCAGAGTGCTGCCTTGTGGGCCCGGAATTGCCAAAATGGAGGACTTCCGGGCCAGGCGTTTGAGGACAGAAGTCTGAGAACACAAGATAGACTTGGGCTTCAGGCCGAGGGCACGGTAGGTACCCCCTGCAGATCAGAAACCATATCTCAAGCATCTGAAGTCACGGCGAGGATCAGACGTTGGCTCAGGTTGTAGTTTCTGTGCATGACTGCCCCTTCATGAAAGGAGCGGAATCTCGAAGCCATGGAGCTTTTCCCACGTTGGGAGTTGTGTGATGCCCCCTTCAAGGATTCCTTCTGCGGGACAATTGAGACCAGTTGGGCAGCTCAATGACATCCCATATGAAATGACTCCAGAGCACCGTTCGAGGATGGATGCCATGGAAGCCCGCCTCTCATTCCAATTGTCTCCTAGCAACAATACAGTTGAGATCAGATGGCTCTGCGGGAGCAAACGGGGTGGCTGAGTTGAAATGGACTTCCCTGAGGATGGGGCCTAAAGTGTGTTTGTGTCCATGAGGGCCTTGGAATGGGGTGGTGGCACCGGGACCCTGAAGTATTCTCCTAAGCTTTTGACATAGCTCCCATGCACAAGTTTCCTTGTGGAGAGGAGATTTGTTCTGATGGGTGCCTCAGGAAAACCCTTATGCTGGTCTTGGAATCCAGGCTCTTGAGGAGACATGCCTGTAAACCAAAGCAATGGATCCGATTATTGCCTAGGATCCTGTCTGGTTCAATCTTCTTCTCTGGGGATATCCGTCTATGGAATGAGTGGAGGTAGATGCTCACCTGGTGTCAGACCACCCTTGTTTGTCCCTGGAGACCTACACTATTGGGATTGCCTCGGGGACTTTGGAGAGTTCTCCCAATTTGTAAGATTTTGGACAATGGAATGGGCAGAATTCCCATAGATTGGGTAGGCACAGTCCGAATGTGAGGCTCCAGGGGCCCCAGCCTGGAGGCCGTGTGGCCCAGGACTTTGAGGACAGAAGTCTGAAAACACAAACTCACCTTATGTTTGGGGACGTAGGTATGGCAGGCCCAATCTACAAACCATGAGAAGAACTCTTCAGGATATGAAGAAAGAGCGAGTCTGAGGCACTTGCTCAGGGTTTTGTCTCTGGATTTTATATCAATGATGGCCGTGGAATGTGGGGAGCCTCATGGGCCAGGGACGAATATCCTCTCTGTGGATTGGGGCGGTCCCAATTATTTTTCGTCAATCTGTGGGATGGGAGGTCTCCTTTCAGGTTTATTACCTCAGGTGTCCGAACAAAAGAAGTATTCTAAAGCAGAGCCCTGGGGAAGAGTGAAGGGACAACCCAAACTATGGTTAAAAATTTGGGGCCTAGGGGCATGGCAGGCCCAATAAGCTGTTTCTTCATCCAGCCACTGAGCGGCCTTACTTGAGGACTGGGCTCAGGCTGAGGATCAAATGTGTGTTTGTGACAAATGTGGCCCGCGAGCATGGGCGGGGCCTCATGGGCCAAACTGGTTTCAACTACACTGGACCTTGCACAACATGCCAATAACAAGGTCTCTTGCCATGGGGAAGGTGTTCTGATTTCTGCATCATTTTCAATCGTGAGCAGTGATTGGACATAAGGTATAGGTTCTGAAGCCTGAATAATCGTAGTTGGGAAGAGATGACGACCTAAGGCGATGGCGCGTCTGATATGCTCAGTGTGCGGTCAGCCACCTGGGTGATGGTCAGGAGGTTCTGGCTCAGGTTGTGTCAGACAGTGCATTAGTGCCCAGGTTAGACTATATAATTTGGGTACAGTCGAGTGCCGTGTAGGTTTATCCTCATTTGAGGTGCCTGGGCACCTCATTAGGCAAGATATTTTTTCTAGAGGGCAGGCAGAGTGCTGCATTGTGGGTCCGGAATTGCTAAACTTTTTGGCTTCTGGGCCAGGAGTGTGAGGACAGAAGTCTGAGAACACAAGCTAGACTTGAGTTTCAGGCCGATGGCACGGCTGGTACCCCCTGCAGTCGCAACCAAAACCTCAAGCATCTGAAGTCACGGCGAGGATCAGACGTTGCCTCAGGTTGGAGTTTCTGTGCATGACTACCCCTTCATGAACGGAGCGGAATCTCAAGGCCATGGAAGTTTTCCGACGTGGGAGTGGTGGGATGCCCCCTTCAATGATTCCTTCTGTGTGACAATTGAGACCTGTTGGGCAGCTCCAGGACATCCCATATGGAATGACTCCAGAGCACCCTTGGAGGATGGATATCAGGCAAGCCCGCCTCGCAATCCACTTGTCTACTAGCCACAATACAGTTGAGATCGGATCCCTCTGCGGGAGCAACCTGGGTGGCTGAGTTGAAATGGACTTTCCTGAAGATGGGCCCTAATGTGTGTTTGTGTCCATGAGGGCCTTGAAATGGGGCGGTGGCACTGGGACCCTGAAGTATTCTCCTAAGCTTTTGACATAGCTCCCATGCACAAGTTTCCTTGTGGAGAGGAGATTTGTTCTGATGGGTGCCTCAGGAAACCCATTATGCTGGTATTGGAATCCAGACTTTTGAAGAGACATGCCTGTAAACCAAAGCAATGTATTCGATTATGGCCTAGGGTCCTATCTTGTTCATTCTTCTTCTCTGGGGATATTCATCTATGGAATGAGTGGAGGTAGATGCTCACCTGGTGTCTTTCCTCCCTCGTTTGTCCCCGGAGACCTACACTATTGGGATGGCCTCGGGGACTTTGGAGATTTCTCCTAATTTGTACGATTTTGGACAATGGAATTGGCAGAATTCCCATGCATGGGGTAGGCACAGTCCTAATGTGTGGCTTCAGGGGCCCCTACCTGAGGGTGTGTGGCTTAGGACTTTGAGGACAGAAGTCTGAAAACACAAATTCAGCTTAGGTTTGGGGATGTAGGTATGGCAGGCCCAATCTACAAATCATGAGAAGAAATCTTCAGGATATGAAGAAAGAGCGATTCTCAGGCACTTTCTCAGGCTTTTGCATTTGGATTTTATATCAACGATGGCCGTGGAATGTGGGGTGGACTCATGGGTCATGGACGAATCTTCCTATCTGTGGATTTGGCCCGATCCCAATTGTTTTTCGTCAATCTGTGGATTGGGAAGTCTCCTTTCAGGTTTATTACCTCAGGTGTCTGAACAAAAGAGGAATTCCAAGCAGAGCCCTGGGGAAGAGTGAAGGGAAAACCCAAACTATGGTTAAAAATTGGGGCCTAGGGGCATGGCAGGCACAATAAGCTGTCTCTTCATCCAGCCACTGAGAGGCCTTACTTGAGGCCTGGGCTCAGGCTGAGGGTCACAGTGTGTGTTTGTGACCAACATGGCACGCGAGCATGGGCGGGGCCTCATGGGCCACACTGGTTTCAACTACACTGGACCTTGCACAACATGCCAATCACAAGGTCTCTTGCCATGGGGAAGGTGTTTTGATTTCTGCATCATTTTCAACCCTGGGCAGTGGTTGGAGATAAGGTCTAGGTTCTGAAGCTGAAAAATCGCAGTTGGGAAGAGATGACAATCTAAGGCGATGGCGTATCTGATATGCTCAGTGTGTGGTCAACTGCCTGGGTGTTGGTCAGGAGGTTCTGGCTCAGGTTGTGTCATACAGTGCACTAGTGCCCAAGTTAGACTATATAATTTGGGTACAGTCGAGTGCCCTGTAGTTTTATCCTCATTTGAGGTGCCTGGGCACCTCATTATGCAAGATATTTTTTCTAGAGGGCAGGCAGAGTGCTGCATTGTGGGTCCGGAATTGCCAAACTTGAGGGCTTCTGGGACAGGAGTGTGAGGACATAAGTTTGAGAACACGAGCTAGACTTGAGTTTCAGGCCGAGGGCACGGCTGGTACCCCCTAAAGTCGCAACAAAAATCTCAAGCATCTGAAATCACGGCGAGGGTCAGACGTTGGCTCAGGTTGGAGTTTCTGTGCATGACTGACCCTTCAAGAAAGGAGCGGAATCTCAAGGCCATGGAGATTTTCCCACGTTGGGAGTTGTGTGATGCCCCCTTCAAGGATTCCTTCTGCGGGACAATTGAGACCTGTTGGGCAGCTCCAGGACATCCCATATGGAATGACTCCAGAGCACCGTTCGAGGATGGATGCCAGGGAAGACCGCCTCTCATTCCAATTGTCTCCTAGCTACAATACAGTTGTGATCGGATGGCTCTGCGGAAGCAACCAGGGTGGCTGAGTTGAAATGGACATTCCTGAGGATGGGGCCTAAAGTGTGTTTTGTCCATGAGGGCCTTGGAATGGGGCGGTGGCACCGTAACCCTGAAGTATACTCCTACGCTTTTGACATAGCTCCCATGCACAAGTTTCCTTGTGGAGAGGAGATTTGTTCTGATGGGTGCCTCAGGAAAACCCTTATGCTGGTCTTGGAATCCAGGCTCTTGAGGAGACATGCCTGTAAACCAAAGCAATGGATCCGATTATTACCTAGGATCCTGTCTGGTTCAATCTTCTTCTCTGGGGATATCCGTCTATGGAATGAGTGGAGATAGATGCTCACCTGGTGTCAGACCACCCTTGTTTGTCCCTGGAGACCTACACTATTGGGATGGCCTCGGGGACCTTGGAGAGTTCTCCCAATTTGTAAGATTTTGGACAATGGAATGGGCAGAATTCCCATGGATTGGGTAGGCACAGTTCGAATGTGTGGCTCCAGGGGCCCCAGCCTGGAGGGTGTGTGGCCCAGGACTTTGAGGACAGAAGTCTGAAAACACAAACTCACCTTATGTTTGGGGACGTAGGTATGGCAGGCCCAATCTACAAATCATGAAAAGAACTCTTCAGGATATGAAGAAAAAGCGAGTCTGAGGCACTTGCTCAGGCTTTTGTCTCTGGGTTTTATATCAATGATGGCCGTGGAATGTGGGGAGGCATCATGGGCCATGGACGAATCTTCCTCTCTGTGGATTTGTCTCGGTCCCAATTATTTTTCGTCAATCTGTGGGATGGGAGGTCTCTTTTCAGGTTTATTACCTCAGGTGTCCGAACAAAAGAAGAATTCCAAAGCAGAGCCCTGGGGAAGGGTGAAGGGACAACCCAACTATGGTTAAAAATTGGGGCCTAGGGGCATGGCAGGCCAAATAAGCTGACTCTTCATCCAGCCACTGAGCGGCCTTACTTGAGGACTGGGCTCAGGATGAGGGTCAAATATGTGTTTGTGACAAATGTGGCCCGCGAGCATGGGCGGGGCCTCATGGTCCAAACTGGTTTCAACTACACTGGAACTTGGACAACATGCCAATCACAAGGTCTCTTGCCATGGGGAAGGTGTTCTGATTTCTGCATCATTTTCAATCGTGAGCAGTGATTGGACATAAGGTATAGGTTCTGAGGCCTGAAACATCGCTGTTGGGAAGAGATGACGACCTAAGGTGATGGCGCGTCTGATATGCTCAGTGTGCGGTCAGCTACCTGGGTGTTGGTCAGGAGGTTCTGGCTCAGGTTGTTTCAGACAGTGCACTAGTGCCCGGTTAGACTATATAATTTGGGTACAGTCGAGTGCCGTGTAGGTTTATCCTCATTTGAGGTGCCTGGGCACCTCATTATGCAAGATATTTTTTCTAGAGGGCAGGCAGAGTGCTGCATTGTGGGTCCGGAATTGCTAAACTTTTTGGCTTCTGGGCCAGGAGTGTGAGGACAGAAGTCTGAGAACACAAGCTAGACTTGAGTTTCAGGCCGAGGGCACGGCTGGTACCCCCTGCAGTCACAACCATAATCTCAAGCATCTGAAGTCACAGTGAGGATCAGTCGTTGGCTCAGGTTGGAGTTTCTGTGCATGACTACCCCTTCATGAACGGAGCGGAATCTCAAGGCCATGGAGGTTTTTCGACCTGGGAGTGGCTGGATGCCCCCTTCAATGATTCCTTCTGTGTGACAATTGAGACCTGTTGGGCAGCTCCAGGACATCCCATATGGAATGACCAGAGCACCCTTGGAGAATGGATGCCAAGGAATCCCGCCACGCAATCCAATTGTCTACTAGCTTCAATACAGTTGAGATCGGAACCCTCTGCGGGAGCAACCGGGGTGGCTGAGTTGAAATGGACTTTCCTGAGGATGGGCCCTAATGTGTGTTTGTGTCCATGAGGGCCTTGAAATGGGGCGGTGGCACTGGGACCCTGAAGTATTCTCCTAAGCTTTTGACATAGCTCCCATGCAAAAGTTTCCTTGTGGAGACGAGATGAGTTCTGATGGGTGCCTCAGGAAAACCCCTATGCTCGTATTGGAATCAGGCTTTTGAGGACACATGCCTGTAACCCAAAGCAATGGATCCTATTATGGCCTAGGGTCCTGTCTGGTTCAATCTTCTTCTCTGGGGACATCCATCTATGGTATGAGTGGAGGTCGATTATCAGCTGGTGTCAGACAGCCCTTGTTTGTTCCGGGCGACCTACACTATTGGGATGGCCTCAGGGACTTTGGAGGTTTCTCCTAATTTGTACGATTTTGGACCATGGAATGGGCAGAATTCCCATGGATTGGTAGGCACAGTCCTAATGTGTGTCTCCAGGGGCCCAGCCTAGAGGGTGTGTGGCCCAGACTTGGAGGACAGAAGTCTGAAAACACAAACTAAGCTTAGGTTTGGGGACGTAGGTATGGCAGGCCCGATCTACAAACCATGAGAAGAACTCTTCAGGATATGAAGAAAGTGCGAGTCTGAGGCGCTTGCTCAGGCTATTGTACTGGATTTTGTATCAGCGATGGCCGTGGAATGTCCGGGAGGCCTCATCGGCCATGGACGAATCTTCCTCTCTGAGGATTTGGCCCGATTCCCAATTGCTTTTCGTCAATCTGTGGGATGGGAGGACTCATTTCAGTTTTGTTACCTCAGGTGTCCCACCAAAAGAGGAATTCCAAAGCAAAGCCGTGGGGAAGACTGAAGGGACAACCCGAACTATGGTTAAAAATTGGGGCCTAGGGGCATGGCAAGCCCAATATGCTATCTCTTCATCCAGCCACTGAGTGGCCTTACTTGAGGACTGGGCTCAGCCTGAGGGTCACAATGTGCGTTTGTGACCAATGTGGCCGGCGAGCATGGGCGGGCCTCATGGGCCACACTGGTTTCAACTACACTGAATGTTGGACAACATGCCAACCACAAGGTTTCTTGCCATGGGGAAGGAGTTCTGATTTCTGCATCACCTTCAACCCTGGGCAGTGATTGTAGATAAGGTCTAGGTTCTGAAACCTGAAAACCGAGGTTGGGTAAAGATGACGACCTAAGTCCACAGCGGCTCGATGTGCTCAGTGTGCGGCCAGCTGTCTGGGAGGGGCCAGGGGGTCCAGGCTCAGGCTGTGTCAGAAAGGGCATTAGTGCCCTGGTCAGCCTATGTATTTGGGGTACAGCCAAGTTCGGTGCAGGTTGATCCTCATTTGGGGTTAATGGGTAGCCCCAGAGGACAATGTTTTTCTTCTGGAGGGCGGGCAGGGTGCTGCATTATATTTCTGGATTGCCAAACTGGAGGGCTTGTGGGCCAGTAGTCTGACGACCAAAGTCTGAGAACACAAGCTAGGCTTAGGTTTCTGGGTGAGGCCATGGCAGACACAATCTACAGACCTGAATCGAGATCTCGTGCATCTGAAGTCAGGGCGAGGATCAGACGATCGCTCAGGTTGGAGTTTCTGTCCCTGATGGCCCCTTCATGAATGGGGGGGGGCATCACGAGGCCATGGGGGTTTTCCCACGATGGGAGTTGTGAGAAGCTCCAAACTGCAGAGAGTCTTCTGCAGGACAATTGAGACCTGTTGCTTGGGTCCAGGCCTATGATTCTGAGCAGGGTTCTAAGGATGGATGGCTGGGTAGCCCACCTCGCATTCCAATTGTCTCCTAGCAACAAGACAGGTTAGATCTCCTGGATCTGTGGGGAGCAACCGAGGACGCTGAGTTGAAATGGACACCCCTGGGGATGGGTCCTAATGTGCTTTTGTGTCTATGGAGACCTTGGAATGAAGCGGTGGCCCTGGGGCCCTAAAGGGTTCTCCTAAACAGAGGCTTTGACACAGCTCCAACGTGCAAGTTTCCCATGTGTAGATGAGATGTTTTCTGATGGGTGAGTCAAGAAACAGCTATATGCTGTTTTGATATCCAGGCCTCTGAGGAGAGATGCCTGGAAACCAAAGCAGTGGATCTGATTAGTGCCTAGGGGCCTGTTCTTTCCTTTTTACCTCTGGAGACATCTGTCTATGGGTCTGAGTGCAGGTAGGTGCTCAGTTGGGCTCAGATTGCCCCTGTTTTTCCTGGGAAGCCACCACTATTGAGATGGATCAGGGACTTTGGAGGTTTATCCTATTAGAAGGGTTGTGGCCATAGGAATGGGCACACACAATACCCTTGGAGAGGGCAAGTACAGTCCTCAGGTTTGCTCCAGGGGCCTGAGCCTCTAGGTTGTGTAGGCCAGGGCTGTTTGGACAGTTGTCTGAAAACACAAACTCGGCTTATGTTTCGGGTCATAGGTATGGCACGACTGACCTACAGACCATGAGGAGAACTCTTCGGGATTTGAAAAAAGGGCAAGTGTGAGGCTCCTGTTCAAGTTTTTGTCTCTGGATATCGTGTCACTCATGGTCGTGGAATTTCTGGGTGACTTCATGGGAAATGGACGAGTCTTACTCTCTGGTGGTTTGGCCCCGTCCAAAGAGTTTGGGGTCAATCTGTGGGCTGGAAGAAGTCCGTGTTTTTTTTTTTTTTGTTCTTGTTGTTGTCTTTTTTAACCTCAGGTGTCCCACCAAATGAGGGATTCCAGAGTAGAGCCCTGGGGAGGGGCGCCTGGACAATCAGAAATCTGGTTAAAAATTGGGGCCTAGGGACATGTCAAGCCCATTATGACATCTAATGGTCCAGCCACTGAGAGGACTTACTAGAGGACAGGACTCATGCTGAGGGTCACAATGCGTATGTATGCCCTCGTCGCACACAAGAATGGGCGGGGCCTCAGGGTGAATGCTGGTTTCTCCTACACTGAACATTGAACAACGTGCCAACCACAAGGGTTCTTGCCATGGGTAAGGAGGAGTTCTGATTTCTGCATCACACTCACCCCTGGGCAGTGATTGGAGATAAGGTCTCGGTTCTGAAGCCTGAAAACGGAGGTAGGGAAGAGATGTTGACCTAAGGCCATGGCGGGTTTTATGTGCTCAGTGTGCGGTCAGCTTTCTGGGTGTTGGTCAGGAGGTCCGGGCTCAGGTTTTGTTCGACAGTGCATTAGTGCCCTGGTTAGACTATATAATTTGGGTAACGTCGAGTGCTGTGTAGGTTTATCCTCATTTAAGTTGCCTGGGCAGCTCAGGAGGCAATAATTTTTTTTCTAGAGGGCAGGCAGAGTGCTGCATTGTGGGTCCGGAATTGCCAATCTTGAGGGCTTCGGGGCCAAAAGTGTGAGGATGGAAGTCTGAGAAGACAAGCTAGACTTGGGTTTCAGGGTGAGGGCACGGCAGGTACCCCCTGCAGATCTGAACCAATATCTCATGCATCTGAAGTCAGGGCGAGGATCAGACGTTGGCTCAGGTTGGAGTTTCTGTGCATGACGGCCGCTTAATGAAAGGAGCGGAATCTCGGGGCCATTGAGCTTTTCCTATGTTGGGAGTTGTGGGATGCCCCCTTCAAGGATTCCTTCTGCGGGACAATTGAGACCAGTTGGACAGCTCCAGGACATCCCATATGGAATGACTCCAGAGCACCATTCGCGGATGGATGCCTGGGAAGCCCGCCTCGCATTCCAATTGTCTCCTAGCCATAAGACAGTTTAGATCTGATGGCTCTGCCGGAGCAACCGGGGTGGCTGAGTTGAAATGGACTATCCTGAAGATGGGTCCTAATGTGTTTTTTTGTCCATGAGGGCCTTTGAATGGGGCAGTTGCACCGGGACCCTGAAGTACTCTCGTAAGCTTTGGACATGGCTCCCATGCACAGGTTTCCTTTTGGAGACGAGATGAGTTCTGATGGGTGCCTCAGGAAAACCCCTATGCTCGTATTGGAATCAGGCTTTTGAGGACACATGCCTGTAACCCAAAGCAATGGATCCTATTTTGGCCTAGGGTCCTGTCTGGTTCAATCTTCTTCTCTGGGGACATCCATCTATGGTATGAGTGGAGGTCGATTATCAGCTGGTGTCAGACAGCCCTTGTTTGTTCCGGGCGACCTACACTATTGGGATGGCCTCAGGGACTTTGGAGGTTTCTCCTAATTTGTAGGATTTTGGACCATGGAATGGGCAGAATTCCCATGGATTGGTAGGCACAGTCCTAATGTGTGTCTCCAGGGGCCCAGCCTGAAGCGTGTGTGGCCCAAGACTTTGAGGACAGAAGTCTGAAAACACAAACTCAGCTAAGGTTTGGGGACGTAGGTATGGCAGGCCCGATCTACAAACCATGAGAAGAACTCTTCAGGATATGAAGAAAGTGCGAGTCTGAGGCGCTTGCTCAAGCTTTTGTCTCTGGATTTTATATCAGCGATGACCGTGGAATGTCGGGGAGGCCTCATGGGCCATGGATGAATCTTCCTCTCTGAGGATTTGGCCCGATTCCCAATTGCTTTTCGTCAATCTGTGGGATGGGAGGACTCATTTCAGTTTTATTACCTCAGGTGTCCCACCAAAAGAGGAATTCCAAAGCAAAGCCGTGGGGAAGACTGAAGGGACAACCCGAACTATGGTTAAAAATTGGGGCCTAGGGGCATGGCAAGCCCAATATGCTATCTCTTCATCCAGCCACTGAGTGGCCTTACTTGAGGACTGGGCTCAGCCTGAGGGTCACAATGTGCGTTTGTGACCAATGTGGCCAGCGAGCATGGGCGGGGCCTCATGAGCCACATTGGTTACAACTACACTGAACGTTGGACAACATGCCAACTACAAGTTTTCTTGCCATGGGGAAGGAGTTCTGATTTCTTCATCACCTTCAACTCTGGGCAGTGATTGGAGATAAGGTCTAGGTTCTGAATCCTGAACACCGAGGTTGGGAAAAGTTGACGACCTAAGGCCACGGCGGCTCGATGTGCTCAGTGTGCGGCCAGCTGTCTGAGAGGGGCCAGGGGGTCCAGGCTCAGACTCTGTTAGGAAGGGCATTAGTGCCCTGGTCAGCCTATGTATTTGGGGTACAGCCAAGTTCGGTTCAGGTTGATCCTCATTTGGGGTTACTGGGTAGCCCCAGAGGACAATGTTTTCTTCTGGAGGGCGGAATGGTGCTGCATTGTAGATCTGTATTGCCAAACTGGAGGGCTTGTGGGCCAGTAGTCTGACGACCAAAGTCTGAGAACAGAGGCTAGGCTTAGGTTTCTGGGTGAGGCCATGGCAGGCACAATCTACAGACCTGAATCGAGATCTCGTGCATCTGAAGTCAGGGCGATGATCAGTCGATCGCTCAGGTTGGAGTTTCTGTCCCTGATGTCCCCTTCATGAATGGGGGGGCATCACGTGGCCATGGGGGTTTTCCCACGATGGGAGTTGTGAGAAGCTCCAAACTGCAGAGAGTCTTCTGCAGGACAATTGAGACCTGTTGCTTGGGTCCAGGCCAATGATTCTGAGCAGGGTTCTAAGGATGGATGGCTGGGTAGCCCACCTCGCATTCCAATTGTCTCCTAGCAACAAGACAGGTTAGATCTCCTGGATCTGTGGGGAGCAACCGAGGACGCTGAGTTGAAATGGACACCCCTGGGGATGGGTCCTAATGTGCTTTTGTGTCTATGGAGACCTAGGAATGAAGCGGTGGCACTGGGGCCCTAAAGGGTTCTCCTAAACAGAGGCTTTGACACAGCTCCTACGTCCAAGTTTCCCATGTGTAGATGAGATGTTTTCTGATGGGTGAGTCAAGAAACAGCTATATGCTGTTTTGATATCCAGGCCTCTGAGGAGAGATGCCTGGAAACCAAAGCAATGGATCTGATTAGTGCCTAGGGGCATGTTCTTTCCTTTTTTTACCTCTGGAGACATCTGTCTATGGGTCTGAGTGCAGGTAGGTGCTCAGTTGGGCTCAGATTGCCCCTGTTTTTCCTGGGAAGCCACCACTATTGAGATGGATCAGGGACATTGGAGGTTTATCCTATTAGAAGGGTTGTGGCCATTGGAATGGGCACACACCATTCCCTTGGAGAGGGCAAGTACAGTCCTCAGGTTTGGCTCCAGGGGCCTGAGCCTGTAGGTTGTGTAGGCCAGGGCTGTTTGGACAGTTGTCTGAAAACACAAACTCGGCTTATGTTTCGGGTCATAGGTATGGCACGACTGACCTACAGACCATGAGGAGAACTCTTCGGGATTTGAAAAAAGGGCGAGTGTGAGGCTCCTGCTCAAGTTTTTGTCTCTGGATATCGTGTCATTCATGGTCGTGGAATTTCTGGTTGACTTTATGGGAAATGGACGAGTCTTACTCTCTGGTGGTTTGGCCCCGTCCAAAGATTTTGGGGTCAATCTGTGGGCTGGAAGAAGTCCGTGTTTTTGTTGTTGTTGTTGTTGTTGTTTTCTTTTTTAACCTCAGGTGTCCCACAAAATGAGGGATTCCAGAGTAGAGCACTGGGGAGGGGTGACTGGACAATCAGAAATCTGGTTAAAAATTGGGGCCTAGGGACATGGCAAGACCATTATGACATATAATGGTCCAGCCACTGAGAGGACTTACTAGAGGACAGGACTCATGCTGAGGGTCACAATGCCTATGTATGCCCTCCTCGCACGCAAGAATGGGCGGGGCCTCAGGGTGAATGCTGGTTTCTCCTACACTGAACGTTGGACAACGTGCCAACTACAAGGGTTCTTGCCATGGGTAAGGAGGAGTTCTGATTTCTGCATCACACTCACCCCTGGGCAGTGATTGGAGATAAGGTCTCGGTTCTGAAGCCTGAAAACGGAGGTAGGGAAGAGATGATGACCTAAGGCCATGGCGGGTTTTATGTGCTCAGTGTGCGGTCAGCTTTCTGGGTGTTGGTCAGGAGGACGGGCTCAGGTTGTGTTCGACAGTGCATTAGTGCCCAGGTTAGACTATATAATTTGGGTAACGTCGAGTGCTGTGTAGGTTTATCCTCATTTAAGGTGCCTAGGCAGCTCATGAGGCAATAATTTATTTTCTAGAGGGCAGGCAGAGTGCTGCATTGTGGGTCCGGAATTGCCAACCTTGAGGGCTTCGGGGCCAGGAGAGTGAGGACGGAAGTCTGAGAAGACAAGCTAGACTTGGGTTTCAGGGTGAGGGCACGGCAGGTACCCCCTGCAGATCTGAACCAATATCTCATGCATCTGAAGTCAGGGCGAGGATCAGACGTTGGCTCAGGTTGGAGTTTCTGTGCATGACGGCCGCTTAATGAAAGGAGCGGAATCTCGGGGCTATTGAGGTTTTCCCACGTTGGGAGTTGTGGGATGCCCCCTTCAAGGATTTCTTCTGCGGGACAATTGAGACCTGTTGGACAGCTCCAGGACATCCCATATGGAATGACTCCAGAGCACCATTCGCGGATGGATGCCTGGGAACCCCGCCTCGCATTCCAATTGTCTCCTAGCCACAAGACAGTTTAGATCTGATGGCTCTGCCGGAGCAACCGGGGTGGCTGAGTTGAAATGGACTTTCCTGAGGATGGGTCCTAATGTGTTTTTGTGTCCATGCGGGCCTTGGAATGGGGCAGTGGCACCGGGACCCTGAAGTACTCTCCTAAGCTTTGGACATGGCTCCCATGCACAGGTTTCCTTGTGGAGACGAGATGAGTTCTGATGGGTGCCTCAGGAAAACCCCTATGCTCGTATTGGAATCAGGCTTTTGAGGACACATGCCTGTAACCCAAAGCAATGGATCCTATTATGGCCTAGGGTCCTGTCTGGTTCAATCTTCTTCTCTGGGGCCATCCCTCTATGGTATGAGTGGAGGTCGATTATCAGCTGGTGTCAGACAGCCCTTGTTTGTTCCGGGCGACCTACACTATTGGGATGGCCTCAGGGACTTTGGAGGTTTCTCCTAATTTGTACGATTTTGGACCATGGAATGGGCAGAATTCCCATGGATTGGTAGGCACAGTCCTAATGTGTGTCTCCAGGTGCCCAGCCTGGAGGATGTGTGGCCCAAGACTTTGAGGACAGAAGTCTGAAAACACAAACTCAGCTTAGGTTTGGGGACGTAGGTATGGCAGGCCCGATCTACAAACCATGAGAAGAACTCTTCAGGATATGAAGAAAGTGCGAGTCTGAGGCGCTTGCTCAGGCTTTTGTCTCTGGATTTTGTATCAGCGATGGCCGTGGAATGTCGGGGAGGCCTCATCGGCCATGGACGAATCTTCCTCTCTGAGGATTTGGCCCGATTCCCAATTGCTTTTCGTCAATCTGTGGGATGGGAGGACTCATTTCAGTTTTGTTACCTCAGGTGTCCCACCAAAAGAGGAATTCCAAAGCAAAGCCGTGGGGAAGACTGAAGGGACAACCCGAAGTATGGTTAAAAATTGGGGCCTAGGGGCATGGCAAGCCCAATATGCTATCTCTTCATCCAGCCACTGAGTGGCCTTACTAGAGGACTGGGCTCAGCCTGAGGGTCACAATGTGCGTTTGTGACCAATGTGGCCGGCGAGCATGGGCGGGGCCTCATGGGCCACACTGGTTTCAACTACACTGAACGTTGGACAACATGCCAACCACAAGGTTTCTTGCCATGGGGAAGGAGTTCTCATTTCTGCATCACCTTCAACCCTGGGCAGTGATTGGAGATAAGGTCTAGGTTCTGAATCCTGAAAACCGAGGTTGGGAAAAGATGACGACCTAAGGCCAGGGCGGCTCGATGTGCTCAGTGTGCAGCCAGCTGTCTGGGAGGGGCCAGGGGGTCCAGGCTCAGGCTGTGTCAGAAAGGGCATTAGTGCCCTGGTCAGCCTTTGTATTTGGGGTACAGCCAAGTTCGGTGCAGGTTGATCCTCATTTGGGGTTACTGGGTAGCCCCAGAGGACAATGTTTTTCTTCTTGAGGGCGGGCAGGGTGCTGCATTGTAGATCTGGATTGCCAAACTGGAGGGATTGTGGGCCAGTAGTCTGACGAACAAAGTCTGAGAACACAAGCTAGGCTTAGGTTTCTGGGTGAGGCCATGGCAGGCATAATCTACAGACCTGAATCGAGATCTCGTGCATCTGAAGTCAGGGCGAGGATCAGACGATCGCTCAGGTTGGAGTTTCTCTCCCTGATGGCCCCTTTATGAATGGGGGGGCATCACGAGGCGATGGGGGTTTTCCCACGATGGGAATTGTTAGAAGCTCCAAACTGCAGAGAGTCTTCTGCAGGACAATTGAGACCTGTTGCTTGGGTCCAGGCCAATGATTCTGAGCAGGGTTCTAAGGATGGATGGCTGGGTAGCCCACCTCGCATTCCAATTGTCTCCTAGCAACAAGACAGGTTAGATCTCCTGGATCTGTGGGGAGCAACCGAGGACGCTGAGTTGAAATGGACACCCCTGGGGATGGGTCCTAATGTGCTTTTGTGTCTATGGAGACCTTGGAATGAAGCTGTGGCCCTGGGGCCCTAAAGGGTTCTCCTAAACAGAGGCTTTGACACAGCTCCAACGTGCAAGTTTCCCATGTGTAGATGAGATGTTTTCTGATGGGTGAGTCAAGAAACAGCTATATGCTGTTTTGATATCCAGGCCTCTGAGGAGAGATGCCTGGAAACCAAAGCAGTGGATCTGATTAGTGCCTAGGGGCCTGTTCTGTCCTTTTTACCTCTGGAGACATCTGTCTATGGGTCTGAGTGCAGGTAGGTGCCAGTTGGGCTCAGATTGCCCCTGTTTTTCCTGGGAAGCCACCACTATTGAGATGGATAAGGAACTTTGGAGGTTTATCCTATTAGAAGTGTTGTGGCCATTGGAATGGGCACACACAATTCCCTTGGAGAGGGCAAGTACAGTCCTCAGGTTTGGCTCCAGGGGCCTGAGCCTGTAGGTTGTGTAGGCCAGGGCTGTTTGGACAATTGTCTGAAAACACAAACTCGGCTTATGTTTTGGGTCATAGGTATGGCAGGACCGACCTACAGACCATGAGGAGAACTCTTCGGGATTTGAAAAAAGGGCGAGTGTGAGGCTCCTGCTCAAGTTTTTGTCTCTGGATATCGTGTCACTCATGGTCGTGGAATTTCTGGGTGACTTCATGGGAAATAGACGAGTCTTACTCTCTGGTGGTTTGGCCCCGTCCAAAGAGTTTGGGGTCAATCTGTGGGCTGGAAGAAGTCTGTTTTTTTTTGTTGTTGTTGTTGTTGTTGTTTTCTTTTTTAACCTCAGGTGTCCCACCAAATGAGGAATTCCAGAGTAGTGCCCTGGGGAGGGGCGACTGGACAATCAGAAATCTGGTTAAAAATTGGGGCCTAGGGACATGTCAAGCCCATTATGACATCTAATGGTCCAGCCACTGAGAGGACGTAAGAGGACAGGACTCATGCTGAGGGTCACAATGCGTATGTATGCCCTCCTCGCACGAAAGAATGGGCGGGGCCTCAGGGTGAATGCTGGTTTCTCCTACACTAAACGTTGGACAACGTGCCAACTACAAGGGTTATTGCCATGGGTAAGGAGGAGTTCTGATTTCTGCATCACACTCACCCCTGGGCAGTGATTGGAGATAAGGTTTCCTTTCTGAAGCCTGAAAACGGAGGTAGGAAGAGATGATGACCTAAGGATATGGCGGGTTTTATGTGCTCAGTGTGCGGTCAGCTTTCTGGGTGTTGGTCAGGAGGTCCGGGCTCAGGTTGTGTTCGACAGTGCATTAGTGCCCAGGTTAGACTATATAATTTGGGTAACGTCGAGTGCTGTGTACGTTTATCCTCATTTAAGGTGCCTGGGCAGCTCATGAGGCAATAATTTTTTTTCTAGAGGGCAGGCAGAGTGCTGCATTGTGGGTCCGGAATTGCCAAACTTGAGGGCTTCGGGGCCAGGAGTGTGAGGACGGAAGTCTGAGAAGACAAGCTAGACTTGGGTTTCAGGGTGAGGGCACGGCAGGTACCCCCTGCAGATCTGAACCAATATCTCATGCATCTGAAGTCAGGGCGAGGATCAGACGTTGGCTCAGGTTGGAGTTTCTGTGCATGACGGCCGCTTCATGAAGGGAGCCGAATCTCGGGGCCATTGAGGTTTTCCCACGTTGGGAGTTGTGGGATGCCCCCTTCAAGGATTCCTTCTGCGGGACAATTGAGACCTGTTGGACAGCTCCAGGACATCCCATATGGAAGGACTCCAGAGCACCGTTCGCGGATGGATGCCTGGGAAGCCCGCCTCGCATTCCAATTGTCTCCTAGCCACAAGACAGTTTAGATCTGATGGCTCTGCCGGAGCAACCGGGGTGGCTGAGTTGAAATGGACTTTCCTGAGGATGGGTTAATGTGTTTTTGTGTCCATGAGGGCCTTGGAATGGGGCAGTGGCACCGGGACCCTGAAGTACTCTCCTAAGTTTTGGACATGGCTCCCATGCACAGGTTTCCTTGTGGAGACGAGATGAGTTCTGATGGGTGCCTCAGGAAAACCTCTATGCTCGTATTGGAATCAGGCTTTTGAGGACACATGCCTGTAACCCAAAGCTATGGATCCTATTATGGCCTAGGGTCCTGTCTGGTTCAATCCTCTTCTCTGGGGACATCCATCTATGGTATGAGTGGAGGTCGATTATCAGCTGGTGTCAGACAGCCCTTGTTTGTTCCGGGCGAACTACATTATTGGGATGGCCTCAGGGACTTTGGAGGTTTCTCCTAATTTGTATGATTTTGGACCATGGAATGGGCAGAATTCCCATGGATTGGTAGGCACAGTCCTAATGTGTGTCTCCGGGGGCCCAGCCTGGAGGGTGTGTGGCCCAAGACTTTGAGGACAGAAGTCTGAAAACACAAACTCAGCTTAGGTTTGAGGACGTAAGTATGGCAGGCCCGATCTACTAACCATGAGAAGAACTCTTCAGGATATGAAGAAAGTGCGAGTCTGAGGCGCTTGCTCAGGCTTTTGTCTCTGGATTTTGTATCAGCGATGGCGGTGGAATGTCGGGGAGGCCTCATGGGCCATGGACGAATCTTCCTCTCTGAGGATTTGGCCCGATTCCCAATTGCTTTTCGTCAATCTGTGGGATGGGAGGACTCATTTCAGTTTTGTTACCTCAGGTGTCCCACCAAAAGAGGAATTCCAAAGCCAAGCCGTGGGGAAGACTGAAGGGACAACTTGAACTATGGTTAAAAATTGGGGCCTAGGGGCATGGCAAGCCCAATATGCTATCTCTTCATCCAGCCACTGAGTGGCCTTACTTGAGGACTGGGCTCAGCCTGAGGGTCACAAAGTGCGTTTGTGACCAATGTGGCCGGCGAGCATGGGCGGGGCCTCATGGGCCACACTGGTTTCAACTACACTGAACGTTGGACAACATGCCAACCACAAGGTTTCTTGCCATGGGGAAGGAGTTCTGATTTCTGCATCACCTTCAAACCAGGGCAGTGATTGGAGATATGGTCTAGGTTCTGAACCCTGAAAACCGAGGTTGGGAAAAGATGACGACCTATGGCCACGGTGGCTCGATGTGCTCAGTGTGCGGCCAGCTGTCTGGGAGGGGCCAGGGGGTCCAGGCTCAGGCTGTGTCAGAAAGGGCATTAGTGCCCTGGTCAGCCTATGTATTTGGGGTACAGCCAAGTTCGGTGCAGGTTGATCCTCATTTGGGGTTACGGCGTAGCCCCAGAGGACAATGTTTTTCTTCTGGAGGGCGGGCAGGGTGCTGCATTGTAGATCTGAATTGCCAAACTGGAGGGCTTGTGGGCCAGTAGTCTGACGACCAAAGTCTGAGAACACAAGCTAGGCTTAGGTTTCTGGGTGAGGCCATGGCAGACACAATCTACAGACCTGAATCGAGATTTCGTGCATCTGAAGTCAGGGCGAGGATCAGACGATCGCTCAGGTTGGAGTTTCTGTCCCTGATGGCCCCTTCATGAATGGGGGGGGCATCAGGAGGCCATGGGGTTTTTCCCACGATGAGAGTTGTCAGAAGCTCCAAACTGCAGAGAGTCTTCTGCAGGACAATTGAGACCTGTTGCTTGGGTCCAGGCCAATGATTCTGAGCAGGGTTCTAAAGATGGATGCCTGGGTAGCCCACCTCGCATTCCAATTGTCTCTTAGCAACAAGACAGGTTAGATCTCCTGGATCTGTGGGGAGCAACCGAGGACGCTGAGTTGAAATGGACACCCCTGGGGATGGGTCCTAATGTGCTTTTGTGTCTATGGAGACCTTGGAATGAAGCGGTGGCCGTGGGGCCCTAAAGGGTTCTCCTAAACAGAGGCTTTGACACAGCTCCAACGTGCAAGTTTCCCATGTGTAGATGAGATGTTTTCTGATGGGTGAGTCAAGAAACAGCTATATGCTGTTTTGATATCCAGGCCTCTGTGGAGAGATGCCTGGAAACCAAAGCAATGGATCTGATTAGTGCCTAGGGGCCTGTTCTTTCCTTTTTACCTCTGGGGACATCTGTCTATGGGTCTGAGTGCAGGTAGGTGCTCAGTTGGGCTCAGATAGCCCCTGTTTATCCTGGGAAGCCACCACTATTGAGATGGATCAGGGACTTTGGAGGTTTATCCTATTAGAAGGGTTTTGGCCATTGGAATGGGCACACACAATTCCCTTGGAGAGGGCAAGTACAGTCCTCAGGTTTGGCTCCAGGGGCCTGAGCCTGTAGGTTGTGTAGGCCAGGGCTTTTTGGACAGTTGTCTGAAAACACAAACTCCCCTTATGTTTCGGGTCATAGGTATGGCAGGACCGATCTACAGACCATGAGGAGAACGCTTCGGGATTTGAAAAAAGGGCGTGTGTGAGGCTCCTGCTCAAGTTTTTGTCTCTGGATATCGTGTCACTCATGGTCGTGGAATTTCTGGGTGACTTCATGGGAAATGGACGAGTCTTACTCTCAGGTGGTTTGTCCCCGTCCAAAGAGTTTGGGGTCATTCTGTGGGCTGGAAGAAGTCCGTTTTTTGTTGTTGTTGTTGTTGTTGTTTTCTTTATTAACCTCAGGTGTCCCACCATATGAGGGATTCCAGAGTAGAGCCCTGGGGAGGGAAGACTGGACAATCAGAAACCTGGTTCAAAATTGGGGCCTACGGACATGTGAAGCCCATTATGACATCTAATTGTCCAGCTACTGAGAGGACTTACTAGAGGACAGGACTCATGCTGAGGGTCACAATGCGTGCGTATGCCCTGGTCGCACTCAAGAATGGTCGGGTCCTCAGGGTGAATGCTGGATTCTCCTACACTGAACGTTGGACAACGTGCCAACCACAAGGGTTCTTGCCATGATTAAGGTGGAGTTCTGATTTCTGCATCACACTCACCCCTGGGCAGTGATTGGAGATAAGGTCTCGGTTCTGAAGCCTGAAAACTGAGGTAGCGAAGAGATGATGACCTAAGGCCATGGCGGGATTTATGTGCTAGGTGTGCGGTCAGCTTTCTTTTTGTTGGTCAGGAGGTCCGGGCTCAGGTTGTGTTGGACAGTGCATTATTGCCCAGGTTAGACTATATAATTTGGGTAAAGTCGAGTGCTGTGTAGGTTTATCCTCATTTAAGTTGCCTGGGCAGCTCATGAGGCAATAATTTTTTTTCTAGAGGGCAGGCAGAGTGCTGCATTGTGGGTCCGGAATTGCCAAACTTGAGGGCTTCGGGGCCAGGAGTGTGAGGATGGAAGTCTGAGAAGACAAGCTAGACTTGGGTTTCAGGGCGAGGGCACGGCAGGTACCCCCTGCAGATCTGAACCAATATCTCATGCATCTGATGTCAGGGTGAGGATCAGACGTTGGCTCAGGTTGGATTTTCTGTGCATGACGGCCGATTCATGAAGGGAGCGGAATCTCGAGGCCATTGAGGTTTTCCCACGTTGGGAGTTGTGGGATGCCCCCTTCAAGGATTCCGTCTGCAGGACAATTGAGACCTGTTGGACAGCTCCAGGTCATCCCATATGGAATGACTCCAGAGCACAGTTCGCGGATGGATGCCTGGGAAGCCCGCCTCACATTCCAATTGTCTCCTAGCATCAAGACAGTTTAGATCTGATGGCTCTGCCAGAGCAACCGGGGTGGCTGAGTTGAAATCGACTTTCCTGAGGATGGGTCCTAATGTGTTTTTGTGTCCATGAGAGCCTTGGAATGGGGCGGTGGCACCGGGAACCTGAAGTACTCTCCTAAAGTTTGGACATGGCTCCCATGCACAGGTTTCCTTGTGGAGACGAGACGAGTACTGATGGGTGCCTCAGGAAGACCCCTATGCTCGTATTGGAATCAGGCTTTTGGGAACACATGCCTGTAACCCAAAGCCATGGTTCCTATTATGGCCTAGGGTCCTGTCTGGTTCAATCTTCTTCTCTGGGGACTTCCATCTATGGTATGAGTGGAGGTCGATTATCAGCTGGTGTCAGACAGCCCTTGTTTGTTCCGGGCGACCTACACTATTGGGATGGCCTCAGGGACTTTGGAGGTTTCTCCTAATATGTACGATTTTGGACCATGGAATGGGCAGAATTCCCATGGATTGGTAGGCACAGTCCTAATGTGTGGCTCCAGAAGCCCAGCCTGGAGGGTGCGTGGCCCAAGACTTTGAGGACAGAAGTCTTAAAACACAAACTCAGCTTAGGTTTGGGGACGTAGGTATGGCAGGCCCGATCTACAAACCATGAGAAGAACTCTTCAGGATATGAAGAAAGTGCGAGTTTGAGGTGCTTGCTCAGGCTTTTGTCTCTGGATTTTGTATCAGCGATGGCGGTGGAATGTCGGGGAGGCCTCATGGGCCATGGACGAATCCTCCTCTCTGAAGATTTGGCCCGATTCCAATTGCTTTTCGTCAATCTGTGGGATGGGAGGACTCATTTCAGTTTTGTTACCTCAGGTGTCCCACCAAAAGAGAAATTCCAAAGCATAGCCGTGGGGAAGACTGAAGGGACAACCCGAACTATGGTTAAAAATTGGGGCCTAGGGGCATGGCAAGCCCAATATGCTATCTCTTCATCCAGCCACTGAGTGGCCTTACTTGAGGACTGGGCTCAGCCTGAGGGTCACAATGTGTGTTTGTGACCAATGTGGCCCGCGAGCATGGGCGGGGACTCATGGGCCACACTGGTTTCAACTACTTTGAACGTTGGACAACATGCCAACCACAAGGTTTCTTGCCATGGGGAAGGAGTTCTGATTTCTGCATCACCTTCAACCCTGGGCAGTGATTGGAGATAAGGTCTAGGTTCTGAAACCTGAAAACCGAGGTTGGGAGGAGATGACGACCTAAGGCCACGGCGGCTCGATGTGCTCAGTGTGCGTCCAGCTGTCTGGGAGGGGCCAGGGGGTCCAGGCTGAGGCTGTGTCAGAAAGGACATTAGTTCCCTGGTCTGCCTTTGTATTTGGGGTACAGCCAAGGTCGGTGCAGGTTGATTCTCATTTGGGGTTACTGGTTAGCCCCAGAGGACAATGTTTTTTCTTCTGGGGGGCAGGCAGAGTGCTGCATTGTAGTTCTGGATTGCCAAACTGGAGGGCTTGTGGGCCAGTAGTCTGACGACAAAAGTCTGAGAACACAAGCTAGGCTTAGGTTTCTGGGTGAGGTCATGGCAGGCACAATCTACAGACCTGAATCGAGATCTCGTGCATCTGTAGTCAGGGCGAAAATCAGACGATCGCTCAGGTTGAGTTTCTGTCCCTGATGGCCCCTTCATGAATGGGGGTGCATCACGAGGCAATGGGGGTTTTCCCACGATGGGAGTTTTGAGAAGCTCCAAACTGCAGAGGGTCTTCTGCAGGACAATTGAGACCTGTTGTTTGGCTCCAGGCCAATGATTCTGACCAGGCTTCTAAGGATGGATGGCTGGGTAGCCCACCTCGCATTCCAATTGTCTCCTACCAACAAGACAGGTTAGATCTCCTGGATCTGTGGGGAGCAACTGAGGACGCTGAGTTGAAGTGGACACCCCTGGGGATGTTTCCTAATGTGCTTTTGTGTCTATGGAGACCTTGGAATGAAGCTGTGGCCCTGGGGCCCTAAAGGGTTTTCCTAAACAGAGGCTTTGACACAGCTCCAACGTGCAAGTTTCCCATGTGTAGATGAGATGTTTTCTGATGGGTGAGTCAAGAAACAGCTATATGCTGCTTTTGAAATCCAGGCCTCTGAGGAGAGATGCCTGGACACCAAAGCAATGGATCTGATTAGTGCCTAGGGGCCTGTTCTTTCCTTTATACCTCAGGGGACATCTGTCTATGGGTCTGAGTGCAGGTAGGTGCTCAGATGGGCTCAGATAGCCCCTGTTTTTCCTGGGAAGCCACCACTATTGAGATGGATCAGGATTTTGGAGGTTTATCCTATTAGAAGGGTTGTGGCCATTGGAATGGGCACACACAATTCCCTTGGAGAGGGCAAGTACAGTCCTCAGGTTTGGCTCCAGGGGCCTGAGCCTGTAGGTTGTGTAGGCCAGGGCTGTTTGGACAGTTGTCTGAAAACACAAACTCGGCTTATGTTTCGGGTCATAAGTATGGCAGGACTGAACTACAGACCATGAGGAGAACTCTTCGGGATTTGAAAGAAGGGCGAGTGTGAGGCTCCTGCTCAAGTTTTTGTCTCTGGATATCGTGTCACTCATGGTCGTGTAATTTCTGGGTGACTTCATGGGAAATGAACGAGTCTAACTCTCTGGTGTTTTGGCCCCGTCCAAAGAGTTTGGGGTCATTCTGTGGGCTGGAAGAAGCCCGTATTTTTTTTTGTTGTTGTTGTTTTCTTTTTTAACCTCAGGTGTCCCACCAAATGAGGAACTCCAGAGTAAAGCCCTGGGGAGGGGCGACTGGACAATCAGAAATCTGGTTAAAAATTGGGGCCTAGTGACATGTCAAGCCCATTATGACATCTAATGACCTAGCCACTGAGAGGACTTACTAGAGCACAGGACTCATGCTGAGGGTCACAATGCGTGTGTATGCCCTCGTCGCACTCAAGAATGGTAAGGGCCTCAGGGTGAATGCTGGTTTCTCCTACACTGAACGTTGGACAACGTGCCAACCACAAGGGTTCTTGCCATGGGTAAGGAGGAGTTCTGATTTCTGCATCACACTCACCCCTGGGCAGTGATTGGAGATAAGGTCTCGGTTCTGAAACCTGAAAACTGAGGTAGCGAAGAGATGATGACCTAAGGCCATGGCGGGATTTATGTGCTCAGTGTGCGGTCAGCTTTCTTTTTGTTGGTCAGGAGGTCCGGGCTCAGGTTGTGTTGGACAGTGCATTATTGCCCTTGTTAGACTATATAATTTGGGTAAAGTCGAGTGCTGTGTAGGTTTATCCTCATTTAAGTTGCCTGGGCAGCTCATGAGGCAATAATTTTTTTTCTAGAGGGCAGGCAGAGTGCTGCATTGTGGGTCCGGAATTGCCAAACTTGAGGGCTTCGGGGCCAGGAGTGTGAGGATGGAAGTCTGAGAAGACAAGCTAGACTTGGGTTTCAGGGCGAGGGCACGGCAGGTACCCCCTGCAGATCTGAACCAATATCTCATGCATCTGATGTCAGGGCGAGGATCAGACGTTGGCTCAGGTTGGATTTTCTGTGCATGACGGCCGCTTCATGAAGGGAGCGGAATCTCGAGGCCATTGAGGTTTTCCCACGTTGGGAGTTGTGGGATGCCCCCTTCAAGGATTCCTTCTGCGGGACAATTGAGACCTGTTGGACAGCTCCAGGACATCCCATATGGAATGACTCCAGAGCACCATTCGCGGATGGATGCCTGGGAAGCCCGCCTCGCATTCCAATTGTCTCCTAGCAACAGGACAGTTGAGATCCGATGGCTCTGCGGGAGCAACCGGGGTGGCTGAGTTGAAATGGACTTTCCTGAATATGGGGCCTAATGTGTTTTTGTGTCCATGAGGGCCTTGGATTGGGGCGGTGGCACCGGGACCCTGAAGTACTCTCCTAAGGTTTGGACATGGCTCCCATGCACAGGTTTCCTTGTGGAGACGAGATGAGTTCTGATGGGTGCCTCAGGAAGACCCCTATGCTCGTATTGGAATCAGGCTTTTGAGGACACATGCCTGTAACCCAAAGCAATGGATCCTATTATGGCCTAGGGTCCTGTCTGGTTCAATCTTCTTCTCTGAGGACATCCATCTATGGTATGAGTGGAGGTCGATTATCAGCTGGTGTCAGACAGCCCTTGTTTGTTCCGGGCGACCTAAACTATTGGGATGGCCTCAGGGACGTTGGAAGTTTCTCCAAATTTGTGCGATTTTGGACCATGGAATGGGCAGAATTCCCATGGATTGGTAGGCACGGTCCTAATGTGTGTCTCCAGGGGTCCAGCCTGGAGTGTGTGTGGTCCAAAATTTGAGGACAGAAGTCTGAAAACACAAACTTAGCTTAGGTTTGGGGACGTAGGTATGGCAGGCCCGATCTACAAGCCATGAGAAGAACTCTTCAGTATATGAAGAAAGTTTGAGTCTGAAGCGCTTGCCCAGGGTTTTGTCTCTGGATTTTGTATCAGCGATTGCCGTGGAATGTCGGGGAGGCCTCATGGGCCTTGGACGAATCTTTCTCTCTGAGGATTTGGCCCGATTCCCAATTGCTTTTCGTCAGTCTGTGGGATGGGAGGACTCATTTCAGTTTTGTTACCTCAGGTGTCCCACCAAAAGAGGAATTCCAAAGCCAAGCCGTGCGGAAGACTAAAGGGACAACTTGAACTATGGTTAAAAATTGGGGCCTAGGCGCATGGCAATCCCAATATGCTATCTCTTCATCAAGCCACTGAGTGGCCTTACTTGAGGACTGGGCTCAGCCTGAGGGTCACAATGATTGTTTGTGACCAATGTGGCCCGGTTGCATGGGCGGGGGCTCATGGGCCACACTGTTTCAACTACACTGAACGTTGGACAACATGCCAACCACAAGGTTTCTTGCCATGGGGAAGGAGTTCTGATCTGCATCACCTTCAACCCTGGGCAGTGATTGGAGATAAGGTCTAGGTTCTGAAACCTGAAAACCGAGGTTGGGAAGAGATGACGACCTAAGGCCATGGCGGCTCTTTGTGCTCAGTGTGCGGCCAGCTGTCAGGGATGGGCCAGGAGATCCAGGCTCAGGCTGTGGCAGAAAGGGCATTAGTGCCCTGGTCAGCCTATGTATTTGGGGTACAGCCAAGGTCGGTGCAGGTTGATCCTCATTTGGGGTTACTGCGTAGCCCCAGAGGACAATGTTTTTCTTCAGGGGGGCCAGCAGAGTGCTGCATTGTAGTTCTGGATTGCCAAACTGGAGGGCTTGTGGGCCAGTAGTCTGACGACAAAAGTCTGAGAACACAGGCTAGGCTTAGGTTTCTGGGTGAGGCCATGGCAGGCACAATCTACAGACCTGAATCGAGATCTCGTGCATCTGAAGTCAGAGCGAGGATCAGACGATCGCTCAGGTTGGAGTTTCTGTCCCTGATGGCCCCTTCATGAATGGGGGGGGCATCACGAGGCAATGGGGGTTTTCCCACGATGGGAGTTTTGAGAAGCTCCAAACTGCAGAGGGTCTTCTGCAGGACAATTGAGACCTGTTGTTTGGCTCCAGGCCAATGATTCTTAGCAGGCTTCTAAGGATGGATGTCTGGGTAGCCCACTTCGCATTCCACTTGTCTCCTAGCAACAAGACAGGTTAGATCTCCTGGATCTGTGGGGAGCAACCGAGGACGCTGAGTTGAAGTGGACACCCCTGGGGATGGATCCTAATGTGCTTTTGTGTCTATGGAGACCTTGGAATGAAGCTGTGGCCCTGGGGCCCTAAAGGGTTCTCCTAAACAGAGGCTTTGACACAGCTCCAACGTGCAAGTTTCCCATGTGTAGATGAGATGTTTTCTGATGGGTGAGTCAAGAAACAGCTATATGCTGTTTTGAAATCCAGGCCTCTGAGGAGAGATGCCTGGAAACCAAAGCAATGGATCTGATTAGTGCCTAGGGGCCTGTTCTTTCCTTTTTACCTCTGGGGACATCTGTCTATGGGTCTGAGTGCAGGTAGGTGCTCAGTTGGGCTCAGATAGCCCCTGTTTATCCTGGGAAGCCACCACTATTGAGATGGATCTGGGACTTTGGAGATTTATCCTATTAGAAGGGTTTTGGCCATTGGAATGGGCACACACAATTCCCTTGGAGAGGGCAAGTACAGTCCTCAGGTTTGGCTCCAGGGGCCTGAGCCTGTAGGTTGTGTAGGCCAGGGCTGTTTGGACAGTTGTCTGAAAACACAAACTCGGCTTATGTTTCGGGTCATAAGTATGGCAGGACTGAACTACAGACCATGAGGAGAACTCTTCGGGATTTGAAAGAAGGGCGAGTGTGAGGCTCCTGCTCAAGTTTTTGTCTCTGGATATCGTGTCACTCATGGTCGTGTAATTTCTGGGTGACTTCATGGGAAATGAACGAGTCTAACTCTCTGGTGTTTTGGCCCCGTCCAAAGAGTTTGGGGTCATCCTGTGGGCTGGAAGAAGTCCGTATTTTTTTTTTTGTTGTTGTTGTTTTCTTTTTTAACCTCAGGTGTCCCACCAAATGAGTGATTCCAGAGTAGAGCCCTGCGGAGGGGCGACGGGACAATCAGAAATCTGGTTAAAAATTGGGGCCTAGGGACATGTCAAGCCCATTATGACATCTAATGGTCCAGCCACTGAAAGGACTTACTAGAGCACAGGACTCATGCTGAGGGTCACAATGCGTGTGTATGCCCTCGTCGCACTCAAGAATGGGCGGGGCCTCAGGGTGAATGCTGGTTTCTCCTACACTGAACGTTGGACAACGTGCCAACCACAAGGGTTCTTGCCATGGGTAAGGAGGAGTTCTGATTTCTGCATCACACTCACCCCTGGGCAGTGATTGGAGATAAGGTCTCGGTTCTGAAACCTGAAAACTGAGGTAGCGAAGAGATGATGACCTAAGGCCATGGCGGGATTTATGTGCTCAGTGTGCGGTCAGCTTTCTTTTTGTTGGTCAGGAGGTCCGGGCTCAGGTTGTGTTGGACAGTGCATTATTGCCCAGGTTAGACTATATAATTTGGGTAAAGTCGAGTGCTGTGTAGGTTTATCCTCATTTAAGTTGCCTGGGCAGCTCATGAGGCAATAATTTTTTTTCTAGAGGGCAGGCAGAGTGCTGCATTGTGGGTCCGGAATTGCCAAACTTGAGGGCTTCGGGGCCAGGAGTGTGAGGACGGAAGTCTGAGAAGACAAGCTAGACTTGGGTTTCAGGGCGAGGGCACGGCAGGTACCCCCTGCAGATCTGAACCAATATCTCATGCATCTGATGTCAGGGCGAGGATCAGACGTTGGCTCAGGTTGGATTTTCTGTGCATGACGGCCGCTTCATGAAGGGAGCGGAATCTCGAGGCCATTGAGGTTTTCCCACGTTGGGAGTTGTGGGATGCCCCCTTCAAGGATTCCGTCTGCGGGACAATTGAGACCTGTTGGACAGCTCCAGGACATCCCATATGGAATGACTCCAGAGCACCATTCGCGGATGGATGCCTGGGAAGCCCGCCTCGCATTCCAATTGTCTCCTAGCAACAGGACAGTTGAGATCCGATGGCTCTGCGGGAACAACCGGGGTGGCTGAGTTGAAATGGACTTTCCTGAATATGGGGCCTAATGTGTTTTTGTGTCCATGAGGGCCTTGGAATGGGGCGGTGGCACCGGGACCCTGAAGTACTCTCCTAAGCTTTGGACATAGCTCCCATGTACAGGTTTCCTTGTGGAGACGAGATGAGTTCTGATGGGTGCCTCAGGAAAACCCCTATGCTCGTATTGGAATCAGGCTTTTGAGGACACATGCCTGTAACCCAAAGCAATGGATCCTATTATGGCCTAGGGTCCTGTCTGGTTCAATCTTCTTCTCTGAGGACATCCATCTATGGTATGAGTGGAGGTCGATTATCAGCTGGTGTCAGACAGCCCTTGTTTGTTCCGGGCGACCTAAACTATTGGGATGGCCTCAGGGACGTTGGAAGTTTCTCCAAATTTGTGCGATTTTGGACCATGGAATGGGCAGAATTCCCATGGATTGGTAGGCACGGTCCTAATGTGTGTCTCCAGGGGTCCAGCCTGGAGTGTGTGTGGTCCAAAATTTGAGGACAGAAGTCTGAAAACACAAACTTAGCTTAGGTTTGGGGACGTAGGTATGGCAGGCCCGATCTACAAGCCATGAGAAGAACTCTTCAGTATATGAAGAAAGTTTGAGTCTGAAGCGCTTGCCCAGGGTTTTGTCTCTGGATTTTGTATCAGCGATTGCCGTGGAATGTCGGGGAGGCCTCATGGGCCTTGGACGAATCTTTCTCTCTGAGGATTTGGCCCGATTCCCAATTGCTTTTCGTCAGTCTGTGGGATGGGAGGACTCATTTCAGTTTTGTTACCTCAGGTGTCCCACCAAAAGAGGAATTCCAAAGCCAAGCCGTGCGGAAGACTAAAGGGACAACTTGAACTATGGTTAAAAATTGGGGCCTAGGCGCATGGCAATCCCAATATGCTATCTCTTCATCAAGCCACTGAGTGGCCTTACTTGAGGACTGGGCTCAGCCTGAGGGTCACAATGATTGTTTGTGACCAATGTGGCCCGGTTGCATGGGCGGGGGCTCATGGGCCACACTGTTTCAACTACACTGAACGTTGGACAACATGCCAACCACAAGGTTTCTTGCCATGGGGAAGGAGTTCTGATCTGCATCACCTTCAACCCTGGGCAGTGATTGGAGATAAGGTCTAGGTTCTGAAACCTGAAAACCGAGGTTGGGAAGAGATGACGACCTAAGGCCATGGCGGCTCTTTGTGCTCAGTGTGCGGCCAGCTGTCAGGGATGGGCCAGGAGATCCAGGCTCAGGCTGTGGCAGAAAGGGCATTAGTGCCCTGGTCAGCCTATGTATTTGGGGTACAGCCAAGGTCGGTGCAGGTTGATCCTCATTTGGGGTTACTGCGTAGCCCCAGAGGACAATGTTTTTCTTCAGGGGGGCCAGCAGAGTGCTGCATTGTAGTTCTGGATTGCCAAACTGGAGGGCTTGTGGGCCAGTAGTCTGACGACAAAAGTCTGAGAACACAGGCTAGGCTTAGGTTTCTGGGTGAGGCCATGGCAGGCACAATCTACAGACCTGAATCGAGATCTCGTGCATCTGAAGTCAGAGCGAGGATCAGACGATCGCTCAGGTTGGAGTTTCTGTCCCGGATGGCCCCTTCATGAATGGGGGGGCATCACGAGGCAATGGGGGTTTTCCCACGATGGGAGTTTTGAGAAGCTCCAAACTGCAGAGGGTCTTCTGCAGGACAATTGAGACCTGTTGTTTGGCTCCAGGCCAATGATTCTTAGCAGGCTTCTAAGGATGGATGTCTGGGTAGCCCACTTCGCATTCCACTTGTCTCCTAGCAACAAGACAGGTTAGATCTCCTGGATCTGTGGGGAGCAACCGAGGACGCTGAGTTGAAGTGGACACCCCTGGGGATGGATCCTAATGTGCTTTTGTGTCTATGGAGACCTTGGAATGAAGCTGTGGCCCTGGGGCCCTAAAGGGTTCTCCTAAACAGAGGCTTTGACACAGCTCCAACGTGCAAGTTTCCCATGTGTAGATGAGATGTTTTCTGATGGGTGAGTCAAGAAACAGCTATATGCTGTTTTGAAATCCAGGCCTCTGAGGAGAGATGCCTGGAAACCAAAGCAATGGATCTGATTAGTGCCTAGGGGCCTGTTCTTTCCTTTATACCTCAGGGGACATCTGTCTATGGGTCTGAGTGCAGGTAGGTGCTCAGTTGGGCTCAGATAGCCCCTGTTTATCCTGGGAAGCCACCACTATTGAGATGGATCTGGGACTTTGGAGATTTATCCTATTAGAAGGGTTTTGGCCATTGGAATGGGCACACACAATTCCCTTGGAGAGGGCAAGTACAGTCCTCAGGTTTGGCTCCAGGGGCCTGAGCCTGTAGGTTGTGTAGGCCAGGGCTGTTTGGACAGTTGTCTGAAAACACAAACTCGGCTTATGTTTCGGGTCATAAGTATGGCAGGACTGAACTACAGACCATGAGGAGAACTCTTCGGGATTTGAAAGAAGGGCGAGTGTGAGGCTCCTGCTCAAGTTTTTGTCTCTGGATATCGTGTCACTCATGGTCGTGTAATTTCTGGGTGACTTCATGGGAAATGAACGAGTCTAACTCTCTGGTGTTTTGGCCCCGTCCAAAGAGTTTGGGGTCAACCTGTGGGCTGGAAGAAGTCCGTATTTTTTTTTTGTTGTTGTTGTTTTCTTTTTTAACCTCAGGTGTCCCACCAAATGAGTGATTCCAGAGTAGAGCCCTGCGGAGGGGCGACGGGACAATCAGAAATCTGGTTAAAAATTGGGGCCTAGGGACATGTCAAGCCCATTATGACATCTAATGGTCCAGCCACTGAAAGGACTTACTAGAGCACAGGACTCATGCTGAGGGTCACAATGCGTGTGTATGCCCTCGTCGCACTCAAGAATGGGCGGGGCCTCAGGGTGAATGCTGGTTTCTCCTACACTGAACGTTGGACAACGTGCCAACCACAAGGGTTCTTGCCATGGGTAAGGAGGAGTTCTGATTTCTGCATCACACTCACCCCTGGGCAGTGATTGGAGATAAGGTCTCGGTTCTGAAACCTGAAAACTGAGGTAGCGAAGAGATGATGACCTAAGGCCATGGCGGGATTTATGTGCTCAGTGTGCGGTCAGCTTTCTTTTTGTTGGTCAGGAGGTCCGGGCTCAGGTTGTGTTGGACAGTGCATTATTGCCCAGGTTAGACTATATAATTTGGGTAAAGTCGAGTGCTGTGTAGGTTTATCCTCATTTAAGTTGCCTGGGCAGCTCATGAGGCAATAATTTTTTTTCTAGAGGGCAGGCAGAGTGCTGCATTGTGGGTCCGGAATTGCCAAACTTGAGGGCTTCGGGGCCAGGAGTGTGAGGACGGAAGTCTGAGAAGACAAGCTAGACTTGGGTTTCAGGGCGAGGGCACGGCAGGTACCCCCTGCAGATCTGAACCAATATCTCATGCATCTGATGTCAGGGCGAGGATCAGACGTTGGCTCAGGTTGGATTTTCTGTGCATGACGGCCGCTTCATGAAGGGAGCGGAATCTCGAGGCCATTGAGGTTTTCCCACGTTGGGAGTTGTGGGATGCCCCCTTCAAGGATTCCGTCTGCGGGACAATTGAGACCTGTTGGACAGCTCCAGGACATCCAATATGGAATGACTCCAGAGCACCATTCGCGGATGGATGCCTGGGAAGCCCGCCTCGCATTCCAATTGTCTCCTACCATCAAGACAGTTTAGATCTGATGGCTCTGCCAGAGCAACCGGGGTGGCTGAGTTGAAATCGACTTTCCTGAGGATGGGTCTAATGTGTTTTTGTGTCCATGAGGGCCTAGGAATGGGGCGGTGGCACCGGGACCCTGAAGTACTCTCCTAAGGTTTGGACATGGCTCCCATGCACAGGTTTCCTTGTGGAGACGAGATGAGTTCTGATGGTGCCTCAGGAAGAACCCTATGCTCGTATTGGAATCAGGTTTTGAGGACACATGCCTGTAACCCTAAGCAATGGATCCTATTATGGCCTAGGATCCTGTCTGGTTCAATCTTCTTCTCTGGGGACATCCATCTATGGTATGAGTGGAGGTCGATTATCAGCTGGTGTCAGACAGCCCTTGTTTGTTCCGGGCGACCTACACTATTGGGATGGCCTCAGGGACGTTGGAAGTTTCTCCAAATTTGTGCGATTTTGGACCATGGAATGGGCAGAATTCCCATGGATTGGTAGGCACGGTCCTAATGTGTGGCTCCAGCGGCCCAGCATGGAGTGTGTGTGGCCCAAAATTTGAGGACAGAAGTCTAAAAACACAAACTTAGCTTAGGTTTGGGGACGTAGGTATGGCAGGCCCCATCTACAAGCCATGAGAAGAACTCTTCAGGATTTGAAGAAAGTGCGAGTCTGAAGCGCTTGCTCAGGGTTTTGTCTCTGGATTTTGTATCAGCGATGGCCGTGGAATGTCGGGGAGGCCTCATGGGCCATGGACGAATCTTCTTCTCTGAGGATTTGGCCCGATTCCCAATTGCTTTTCGTCAGTCTGTGGGATGGGAGGACTCATTTCAGTTTTGTTACCTCAGGTGTCCCACCAAAAGAGGAATTCCAAAACCAAGCCGTGGGGAAGACTGAAGGGACAACTTGAACTATGGTTAAAAATTGGGGCCTAGGCGCATGGCAAGCCCAATATGCTATCTCTTCATCAAGCCACTGAGTGGCCTTACTTGAGGACTGGGCTCAGCCTGAGTGTCACAATGTGTGTTTGTGACCAATGTGGCCCGGTTGCATGGGCGGGGGCTCATGGGCCACACTGTTTCAACTACACTGAACGTTGGACAACATGCCAACCACAAGGTTTCTTGCCATCGGGAAGGAGTTCTGATCTGCATCACCTTCAACCCTGGGCAGTGATTGGAGATAAGGTCTAGGTTCTGAAACCTGAAAACCGAGGTTGGGAAGAGATGACGACCTAAGGCCATGGCGGCACTTTGGGCTCAGTGTGCGGCCAGCTGTCAGGGATGGGCCAGGAGATCCAGGCTCAGGCTGTGGCAGAAAGGGCATTAGTGCCCTGGTCAGCCTATGTATTTGGGGTACAGCCAAAGTCGGTGCAGGTTGATCCTCATTTGGGGTTACTGGGTAGCCCCAGAGGACAATGTGTTTCTTCTGGAGGGCAGGCAGAGTGCTGCATGGTAGTTCTGGATTGCCAAACTGGAGGGCTTGTGGGCCAGTAGTCTGACGACAAAAGTCTGAGAACACAAGCTAGGCTTAGGTTTCTGGGTGAGGCCATGGCAGGCACAATCTACAGACCTGAATCGAGATCTCGTGCATCTGAAGTCAGGGCGAGGATCAGACGATCGCTCAGGTTGGAGTTTCTGTCCCTGATGGCCCCTTCATGAATGGGGGGGCATCAGGAGGCCATGGGGGTTTTCCCACGATGGGAGTTTTGAGAAGCTCCAAACTGCAGAGGGTCTTCTGCAGGACAATTGAGACCTGTTGTTTGGCTCCAGGCCAATGATTCTGAGCAGGATTCTAAGGATGAATGGCTGGGTAGCCCACTTCGCATTCCAATTGTCTCCTAGCAACAAGACAGGTTAGATCTCCTGGATCTGTGGGGAGCAACCGAAGACCTTGAGTTGAAGTGGACACCCCTGTTGATGGGTCCTAATGTGCCTTTGTGTCTATGGAGACCTTGGAATGAAGCTGTGGCCCTGGGGCCCTAAAGGGTTCTCCTAAACAGAGGCTTTGACACAGCTCCAACGAGCAAGTTTCCCATGTGTAGATGAGATGTTTTCTGATGAGTGAGTCAAGAAACAGCTATATGCTGCTTTTGAAATCCAGGCCTCTGAGGAGAGATGCCTGGAAACCAAAGCAATGGATCTGATTAGTGCCTAGGGGCCTGTTCTTTCCTTTTTACCTCTGGGGACATCTGTCCATGGGTCTGAGTGCAGGTAGGTGCTCAGATAGCCCCTGTTTATCCTGGGAAGCCACGACTATTGAGATGGATCAGGGACATTGGAGATTTATCCTATTAGAAGGGTTTTGGCCATTGGAATGGGCACACACAATTCCCTTGGAGAGGGCAAGTACAGTCCTCAGGTTTGGCTCCAGGGGCCTGAGCCTGTAGGTTGTGTAGGCCAGGGCTGTTTGGACAGTTGTCTGAAAACACAAACTCGGCTTATGTTTCGGGTCATAAGTATGGCAGGACTGAACTACAGACCATGAGGAGAACTCTTTGGGATTTGAAAGAAGGGCGAGTGTGAGGCCCCTGCTCTAGTTTTTGTCTCTGGATATCGTGTCACTCATGGTCGTGTAATTTCTGGGTGACTTCATGGGAAATGAACGAGTCTAACTCTCTGGTGTTTTGGCCCCGTCCAAAGAGTTTGGGGTCATTCTGTGGGCTGGAAGAAGTCCGTATTTTTTTGTTGTTGTTGTTGTTTTCTTTTTTAACCTCAGGTGTCCCACCAAATGAGTGATTCCAGAGTAGAGCCCTGGGGAGGGGCGACTGGACAATCAGAAATCTGGTTAAAAATTGGGGCCTAGGGACATGTCAAGCCCATTATGACATCTAATGATCCAGACACTGAGAGGATTTAATAGAGGACAGGACTCATGCTGAGGGTCACAATGCGTGTCTATGCCCTCGTCGCACTCAAGAATGGGCGGGGCCTCAGGGTGAATGCTGGTTTCTCCTACACTGAACGTTGGACAACGTGCCAACCAAAAAGGTTCTTGCCATGGGTAAGGAGGAGTTCTGATTTCTGCATCACTCTCACCCCTGGGCAGTGATTGGAGATAAGGTCTCGGTTCTGAGGCCAGAAAACTGAGGTAGGGAAGAGATGATGACCTAAGGCCATGGCGGGTTTTATGTGCTCTGTGTGCAATCAGCTTTCCGGGTGTTGGTCAGGAGGTCCGGGCTCAGGTTGTGTTCAACAGTGCATTAGTGCCCAGGTTAGACTATATAATTTGGGTAAAGTCGAGTGCTGTGTAGGTTGATCCTCATTTAAGGTGCCTGGGCAGCTCATGAGGCAATAATTTTTTTTTCTAGAGGGCAGGCAGAGTGCTGCATTGTGGGTCCGTAATTGCCAAACTTGAGGGCTTCGGGGCCAGGAGTGTGAGGATGGAAGTTTGAGAAGACAAGCTAGACTTGGGTTTCAGGGCGAGGGCACGGCAGGTACCCTCTGTAGATCTGAACCAATATCTCATGCATCTGAAGTCAGGGCGAGGATCAGACGTTGGCTCAGGTTGGAGTTTCCGTGCATGACGGCCGCTTCATGAAGGGAGCGGAATCTCGGGGCCATTGAGGTTTTCCCTCTTTGGGAGTTGTGGGATGCCCCCTTCAAGGATTCCTTCTGCGGGACAATTGAAACCTGTTGGACATCTCCAGGACATCCCATATGGAATAACTCCAGAGCACCGTTCGCGGATGGATGCCTGGGAAGCCCGCCTCGCAATCCAATTGTCTCCTAGAAACAAGACAGTTTAGATCTGATGGCTCTGCTGGAGCAACCGGGGTGGCTGAGTTGAAATGGACTTTCCTGAGGATGGGTCCTAATGTGTTTTTGTGTCCATGAGGGCCTTGGAATGGGGCGGTGGCACCGGACCCTGAAGTACTCTCCTAAGCTTTGGACATGGCTCCCATGCACAGGATTCCTTGTGGAGACAAGTTGAGTTCTGATGGGTGCCTTAGGAAAACCCCTATGCTCGTATTGGAATCAGGCTTTTGAGGACACATGCCTGTAACCCAAGGGAATGGATCCTATTATGGCCTAGGGTCCTGTCTGGTTCAATCTTCTTCTCTGGGGACATCCATCTATGGTATGAGTGGAGGTCGATTATCAGCTGGTGTCAGACAGCCCTGGTTTGTTCCGGGCGACCTACACTATTGGGATGGCCTCAGGGACTTTGGAGGTTTCTCCTAATTTGTACGATTTTGAACCATGGAATGGGAAGAATTCCCATGGATTGGTAGGCACAGTCCTAATGTGTGGCTCCAGCGGCCCAGCCTGGAGGGTGTGTGGCCCAAGACTTTAAGGACAGAAGTCTGAAAACACAAACTCAGCTTAGGTTTGGGGACGTAGGTATGGCAGGCCCGATCTACAAACCATGAGAAGAACTCTTTAGGATATGAAGAAAGTGCGAGTCTGAGGCGCTAGCTTAGGCTTTTGTCTCTGGATTTTGTATCGGCGACGGCCGCGGAATGTCGGGGAGGCCTCATGGGCCATGGACGAATCTACCTCTCTGAGGATTTGGCCCGATTCCCAATTGCTTTTCGTCAATCTGTGGGATAGGAGGACTCATTTATGATTTGTTACCTCAGGTGTCCCACCAAAAGAGGAATTCCATAGCAAAGCCGTGGGGAAGACTGAAGGGACAACCCGAACTATGGTTAAAAATTGGGGCCTAGGGGCATTGCAAGCCCAATATGCTATCTCTTCATCCAGGCACTGAGGGGCCTTACTTGAGGACTGGGCTCAGCCTGAGGGTCACAATGTGTGTTTGTGACCAATGTGGCCCGCGAGCATGGGCGGGGCCTCATGAGCCACACTGGTTTCAACTACACTGAAGGTTGGACAACATGCCAACCACAAGGTTTCTTGCCATGGGGAAGGAGTTCTGATTTCTGCATCACCTTCAACCCTGGGCAGTGATTGGAGATAAGGTCTAGGTTCTGAAACCTGAAAACCGAGGTTGGGAAGAGATGACGACCTAAGGCCATGGCGGCTCGATGTGCTCAGTGTGCGGCCAGCTGTCTGGGAGGGGCCAGGGTGTCCAGGCTCAGCCTGTGTCAGAAAGGGTATTAGTGCCCTGGTAAGCTTATGTATTTGGGGTACAGCCAAGGTCGGTGGAGGTTGATCCTCATTTGGGTTTACTGGGTAGCCCCAGAGGACAATGTTTTTCTTCTGGGGGGCAGGCAGAGTGCTGCATTGTAGTTCTAGATTGCCAAACTGGAGGGCTTGTGGGCCAGTAGTCTGACGACAAAAGTCTGAGAACACAAGCTAGGCTTAGGTTTCTGGGTGAGGCCATGGCAGGCACAATCTACAGACCTGAATCGAGATCTCGTGCATCTGAAGTCAGGGTGAGGATCATACAATCGCTCAGGTTGGAGTATCTGTCCCTGATGGCCCCTTTATGAATGGAAGGGCATAACGAGGCCATGGGGGTTTTCCCATGATGGGAGTTGTGAGACGCTCCAAACTGCAGAGAGTCTTCTGCAGGACAATTGAGACCTGTTGTTTGGCTCCAGGCCAATGATTCTGAGCAGTGTTCTAAGGATGGATGGCTGGGTAGCCCACCTCGCATTCCCATTGTCTCCTAGCAACAAGACAGGTTAGATCTCCTGGATCTGTGGGGAGCAACCGAGGACGCTGAGTTGAAATGGACAGCCCTGGGGATGGGTCCTAATGTGCTTTTGTGCCTAAGGAGACCTTGGAATGAAGCGGTGGCACTGGGGCCCTAACGGGTTCTCCTAAACAGAGGCTTTGACACAGCTCCAACGTGCAAGTTTCCCATGTGTAGATGAGATGTTTTCTGATGGGTGAGTCAAGAAACAGCTATATGCTGCTTTTGAAATCGAGGTCTCTGAGGAGAGATGCCTGGAAACCAAAGCAATGGATCTGATTAGTGCCTAGGGGCCTGTTCTTTCCTTTTTACCTCTGGGGACATCTGTCTATGGGTCTGAGTGCAGGTAGGTGCTCAGTTGGGCTCAGATTGCCCCTGTTTTTCCTGGGAAGCCACCACTATTGAGATGGATCAGGGATTTGTAGGTTTATCCTATTAGAAGGCTTGTGGCCATTGGAATGGGCACACACAATTCCCTTGGAGAGGGCAAGTACAGTCCTCAGGTTTGGCTCAGGGTCCTGAGCCTGTAGGTTGTGTAGGCCAGGGCTGTTTGGACAGTTGTCTGAAAACACAAACTCGGCTTATGTTTCGGGTAATAGGTATGGCAGGACTGATCTACAGACCATGAGGAGGTCTCTTCGGGATTTGAAAGAAGCGCGACTGTGAGGCTCCTGCCCAAGTTTTTGTCTCTAGATATCGTGTCACTCATGGTCGTGGAATTTCCGGGTGACCTCATGGGAAATGGACGAGTCTTACTCTCTGGTGGTTTGGCCCCGTCCAAAGAGTTTGGGATCATTCTGTGGGCTGGAATAAGTCCGTTTTTTTTTTTGTTTTTGTTTTTTGGTTTTTTTTTTTGTTTTTGTTTTCTTTTTTAACCTCAGGTGTCCCACCAAATGAGTGATTCCAGAGTAGAGCCCTGGGGAGGGGCGACTGGACAATCAGAAATCTGGTTAAAAATTGGGCCTAGGGACATGTCAAGCCCATTATGACATCTAATGGTCCAGACACTGAGAGGATTTAATAGAGGACAGGACTCATGCTGAGGGTCACAATGCGTGTCTATGCCCTCGTCGCACTCAAGAATGGGCGGGGCCTCAGGGTGAATGCTGGTTTCTCCTACACTGAACGTTGGACAACGTGCCAACCACAAGGGTTCTTGCCATGGGTAAGGAGGAGTACTGATTTCTGCATCACACTCACCCCTGGGCAGTGATTGGAGATAAGGTCTCGGTTCTGAAGCCTGAGAACTGAGGTAGGGAAGAGATGATGACCTAAGGCCATGGCGGGTTTTATGTGCTCAGTGTGTGGTCAGTTTTCCGGGTGTTGGTCAGGAGGTCCGGGCTCACGTTGTGTTCGACTGTGCATTAGTGCCCAGGTTAGACTATATAATTTGGGTAAAGTCGAGTGCTGTGTAGGTTGATCCTCATTTAAGGTGCCTGTGCAGCTCATGAGGCAATAATTTTTTTTTTCTAGAGTGCAGGCAGAGTGCTGCATTCTGGGTCTGGAATTGCCAAACTTGAGGGCTTCGGGGCCAGGAGTGTGAGGATGGAAGTTTGAGAAGACAAGGTAGACTTGGGTTTCAGGGCGAGGGCACGGCAGGTACCCCCTGCAGATCTGAACAAATATCTCATGCATCTGAAGTCAGGGCGAGGATCAGACGTTGGCTCAGGTTGGAGTTTCTGTGCATGACGGCCGCTTCATGAAGGGAGCGGAATCTCGAGGCCATTGAGGTTTTCCCACTTTGGGAGTTGTGGGATGCCCCCTTCAAGGATTCCTTCTGCGGGACAATTGAAACCTGTTGGACATCTCCAGGACATCCCATATGGAATAACTCCAGAGCACCGTTCGCAGATGGATGCCTGGGAAGCCCGCCTCGCATTCCAATTCTCTCCGAGCAACAAGACAGTTTAGATCTGATGGCTCTGCCGGAGCAACCGGGGTGGCTGAGTTGAAATGGACTTTCCTGAGGATGGGTCCTAATGTGTTTTTGTGTCCATGAGGGCCTTGGAATGGGGCGGTGGCACCGGACCCTGAAGTACTCTCCTAAGCTTTGGACATGGCTCCCATGCACAGGTTTCCTTGTGGAGACGAGTTGAGTTCGGATGGGTGCCTCAGGAAAACCCCTATGCTCGTATTGGAATCAGGCTGTTGAGGACACATGCCTGTAACCCAAAGGAATGGATCCTATTATGGCCTAGGGTCCTGTCTGGTTCAATCTTCTTCTCTGGGGACATCCATCTATGGTATGAGTGGAGGTCGATTATCAGCTGGTGTTAGACAGCCCTTGTTTGTTCCGGGCGAGCTACACTATTGGGATGGCCTCAGGGACTTTGGAGGTTTCTCCTAATTTGTACGATTTTGGTCCATGGAATGGGCAGAATTCCCATGGATTGGTAGGCACAGTCTTAATGTGTGGCTCCAGCGGCCCAGCATGGAGGGTGTGTGGCCCAAGACTTTGAGGACAGAAGTCTGGAAACACAAACTCAGCTTAGGTTTGGGGACGTAAATATGGCAGGCCCGATCTACAAACCATGAGAAGAACTCTTTAGGATATGAAAAAAGTGCGAGTCTGAGGTGCTAGCTTAGGCTTTTGTCTCTGGATTTTGTATCAGCTACGGCCGTGGAATGTCGGGGAGGCCTCATGGGCCATGGACGAATCTACCTCTCTGAGGATTTGGCCCGATTCCCAATTGCTTTTCGTCAATCTGTGGGATAGGAGGACTCATTTCAGATTTGTTACCTCAGGTGTCCCACCAAAAGAGGAATTCCATAGCAAAGCCGTGGGGAAGACTGAAGGGACAACCCGAACTATGGTTAAAAATTGGGGCCTAGGGGCATTGCAAGCCCAATATGCTATCTCTTCATCCAGGCACTGAGGTGCCTTACTTGAGGACTGGGCTCAGCCTGAGGGTCACAATGTGTGTTTGTGACCAATGTGGCCCGCGAGCATGGGCGGGGCCTCATGAGCCACACTGGTTTCAACTACACTGAAGGTTGGACAACATGCCAACCACAAGGTTTCTTGCCGTGGGGAAGGAGTTCAGATTTCTGCATCACCTTCAACCCTGGGCAGTGATTGGAGATAAGGTCTAGGTTCTGAATCCTGAAAACCGAGGTTGGGAAGAGATGACGACCTAAGGCCATGGCGGCTCGATGTGCTCAGTGTGCGGCCAGCTGTCTGGTAGGGGCCAGGGGGTCCAGGCTCAGCCTGTGTCAGAAAGAGTATTAGTGCCCTGGTAAGCTTATGTATTTGGGGTACAGCCAAGGTCGGTGGAGGTAGATCCTCATTTGGGGTTACTGGGTAACCCCAGAGGACAATGTTTTTCTTCTGGGGGGCAGGCAGAGTGCTGCATTGTAGTTATAGATTGCCAAACTGGAGGGCTTGTGGGCCAGTAGTCTGACGACAAAAGTCTGAGAACACAAGCTAGGCTTAAGTTTCTGGGTGAGGCCATGGTAGGCACAATCTACAGACCTGAATCGAGATCTCGTGCATCTGAAGTCAGGGCGAGGATCAGACGATCGCTCAGGTTGGAGTTTCTGTCCCTGATGGCCCCTTTATGAATGGAAGGGCATAACGAGGCCATGGGGGTTTTCCCATGATGGGAGTTGTGAGACGCTCCAAACTGCAGAGAGTCTTCTGCAGGACAATTGAGACCTGTTGTTTGGCTCCAGGCCAATGATTCTGAGCAGGGTTCTAAGGATGGATGGCTGGGTAACCCACCTCGCATTCCAATTGTCTCCTAGCAACAAGACAGGTTAGATCTCCTGGATCTGTGGGGAGCAACCGAGGACGCTGAGTTAAATGGACACCCCTGGGGATGGGTCCTAATGTGCTTTTGTGCCTATGAAGACCTTGGAATGAAGCGGTGTCACTGGGGCCCTAAAGGGTTCTCCTAAACAGAGGCTTTGACACAGCTCCAACGTGCAAGTTTCCCATGTGTAGATGAGATGTTTTCTGATGGGTGAGTCAAGAAACAGCTATATGCTGCTTTTGAAATCCAGGCCTCTGAGGAGAGATTCCTGGAAACCAAAGCAATGGATCTGATTAGTGCCTAGGGGCCTGTTCTTTCCTTTTTACCTCTGGGGACATCTGTCTATGGGTCTGAGTGCAGGTAGGTGCTCAGTTGGGCTCAGATTGCCCCTGTTTTTCCTGGGAAGCCACCACTATTGTGATGGATCAGGGATTTGTAGGTTTATCCTATTAGAAGGATTGTGGCCATTGGAATGGGCACACACAATTCCCTTGGAGAGGGCAAGTACAGTCCTCAGGTTTGGCTCCAGGGGCCTGAGCCTGTAGGTTGTGTAGGCCAGGGCTGTTTGGACAGTTGTCTGAAAACACAAACTCGGCTTATGTTTCGTGTCATAGGTATGGCAGGACTGACCTACAGACCATGAGGAGAACTCTTCGGGATTTGAAAAAAGGGCGAGTGTGAGGCTCCTGCTCAAGTTTTTGTCTCTGGATATCGTGTCACTCATGGTCGTGGAATTTCTGGGTGACTTCATGGGAAATGGACGAGTTTTACTCTCTGGTGGTTTGGCCCCGTCCAAAGAGTTTGGGGTCATTCTGTGGGCTGGAATAAGTCCGTTTTTTTTTTTTTTTGCTGTTGTTGTTGTTGTTGTTTTCTTTTTTAACCTCAGGTGTCCCACCAAATGAGTGATTCCAGAGTAGAGCCCTGGGGAGGGGCGACTGGCAATCAGAAATCTGGTTAAAAATTGGGGCCTAGGGACATGTCAAGCCCATTATGACATCTAATGGTCCAGACACTGAGAGGATTTAATAGAGGACAGGACTCATGCTGAGGGTCACAATGCGTGTGTATGCCCTCTTCGCACTTAAGAATGGACGGGGCCTCAGGGTGAATGCTGGTTTTTCCTACACTGAACGTTGGACAATGTGCCAACCGCAAGGGTTCTTGCCATGGGTAAGGAGGAGTTCTGATTTCTGCATCACACTCACCCCTGGGAAGTGATTGGAGATAAGGTCTCGGTTCTGAAGCCAGAAAACTGAGGTAGGGAAGAGATGATGACCTAAGGCCATGGCGGGTTTTATGTGCTCAGTGTGCGGTCAGCTTTCTGGGTGTTGGTAGGAGGTCCTGGCTCAGGTTGTGTTCGACAGTGCAATAGTGCCCAGGTTAGACTATATAATTTGAGTAAAGTCGAGTGCTGTGTAGGTTTATCCTCATTTAAGGTGCCTGGGCAGCTCATGAGGCAATAATTTTTTTTCTAGAGGGCAGGCAGAGTGCTGCATTGTGGGGCCGGAATTGCCAAACTTGAGGGCTTCGGGGCCAGGAGTGTGAGGATGGAAGTTCAGAAGACAAGCTAGACTTGGGTTTCAAGGCGAGGCACGTCAGGTACCCCCTGCAGATCTGAACAAATATCTCATGCATCTGAAGTCAGGGCGAAGATCAGTCATTGGCTCAGGTTGGAGTTTCTGTGCATGACGGCCGCTTCATGAAGGGAGCGGAATCTCGAGGCCATTGAGGTTTTCCCACTTTGGGAGTTGTGGGATGCCCCCTTCAAGGATTCCTTCTGCGGGACAATTGAGAATTGTTGGACAGCTCCAGGACATCCCATATGGAATGATTCCAGAGCACCGTTCGCGGATGGATGCCTGGGAAGCCCACCTCGCATTCCAATTGTCTCCTAGCAACAAGATAGTTTAGATCTGATGGCTCTGCCGGAGCAACCGGGGTGGCTGAGTTGAAATGGACTTTCCTGAGGATGGGTTCTAATGTGTTTTTGTGTCCATGAGGGCCTTGGAATGGGGCGGTGGCACCGGACCGTGAAGTACTCTCCTGAGATTTGGTCATGGCTCCCATGCACAGGTTTCCTTGTGGAGACGAGTTGATTCTGATGGGTGCCTCAGGAAAACCCCTATGCTCGTATTGGAATCAGGCTTTTGAGGACACATGCCTGTAACCCAAAGCAATGGATCCTATTATGGCCTAGGGTCCTGTCTGGTTCAATCTTCTTCTCTGGGGACATCAATCTATGGTATGAGTGGAGGTCAATTATCAGCTGGTGTCAGACAGCCCTTTTTTGTTCCGGGAGACCAAAACTATTGGGATGGCCTCAGGGACTTTGGAGGTTTCTCCTAATTTGTATGAATTTGGACCATGGAATTGGCAGAATTCCCATGGATTGTTAGGCACAGTCCTAATGTGTGGCTCCAGGGGCCCAGCCTGGTGGGTGTGTGGCCCAAAACTTTGAGGACAGAAGTCTGGAAACACAAACTCAGCTTAGGTTTGGGGACGTAGGTATGGCAGGCCCGATCTACAAACCATGAAAAGAACTCTTTAGGATATGAAGAAAGTGCGAGTCTGAGGCGCTAGCTTAGGCTTTTTTTTTCTGGATTTTGTATCAGAGACGGCCGTGGAATGTCGGGTAGGCCTCATGGGCCATGGACGAATCTTCCTCTCTGAGGATTTGGCCCGATTCCCAATTGCTTTTCGTCAATCTGTGGGATAGGAGGACTCATTTCAGTTTTGTTACCTCAGGTGTCCCACCAAAAGAGGAATTCCATAGCAAAGCCGTGGGGAAGACTGAAGGGACAACCGAACTATGGTTAAAAATTGGGGCCTAGGGGCATGGCAAGCCCAATATGCAATCTCTTCATCCAGCCACTGAGTGGCCTTACTTGAGGACTGGGCTCAGTCTGAGGGTCTCAATGTGTGTTTGTGACCAATGTGGCCCGCGAGCATGGGCGGGGCCTCATGGGCCACACTGGTTTCAACTACACTGAACGTTGGACAACATGCCAAGCACAAGGTTTTTAGCAATGGGGAAGGAGTTCTGTTTTCTGCATCACACTCACCCCTGGGCAGTGATTGGAGATAAGGTCTTGTTTCTGAAGCCTGAAAACTGAGGTAGGGTAGAGATGACGACCTAAGGCCATGGCGGCTCGATGTGCTCAGTGTGCGGTCAGCTTTCTGGGTGTTGGTCAGGAGGTCCGGGCTCAGGTTGTGTTCGACAGTGCATTAGTGCCCAGGTTAGACTATATAATTTGGGTAAAGTCGAGTGCTGTGTAGGTTGATCCTCATTTAAGGTTCCTGGGCAGCTCATGAGGCAATAATCTTTTTTCTAGAGGGCAGGCAGAGTGCTGCATTGTGGGTCCGGAATTGCCAAACTTGAGGGCTTCGGGGCCAGGAGTGTGAGGATGGAAGTTTGAGAAGACAAGCTAGACTTGGGTTTCAGGGCGAGGGCACGGCAGGTACCCCGTGCAGATCTGAACCAATATCTCATGCATCTGAAGTCAGGGCGAGGATCAGACGTTGGCTCAGGTTGGAGTTTCTGTGCATGACGGCCGCTTCATGAAGGGAGCGGAATCTCGAGGCCATTGAGGTTTTCCCACGTTGGGAGTTGTGGGATGCCCCCTTCAAAAATTCCTTCTGCGGGACAATTGAGACCTGTTGGGCAGCTCCAGGATATCCCATATGGAAAGACTCCAGAGCACCGTTCGGGGATGGATGCCAGGGAAGCGGGCCTCGTATTCCAATTGTCTCCAAGTAACAAGACATTTGAGATCTGATGGCTCTGCGGGAGCAACCGGGGTGGCTGAGTTGAAATGGACTTATCTGAGGATGGGGCCTAATATGTGTTTCTGTACATTAAAGCCTTGCAATGTGGCGGTAGCACCGGGACCCTGAAGTATTTTCCTAAGTTTTTGACATAGGTCCCATGCACAAGTTTCCTTGTGGAGACGAGATTTGTTCTGATGGGTGCCTCAGTAAACCCCTATGCTGGTCTTGGAATCCAGGCTTTTGAGGAGACATGCCTGTAAACCAAAGAAATGATCCGATTATGGCCTAGGGTCCTGTCTGGTTCCATCTCCTTCTCTGGGGACATCCATCTATGGTATGAGTGGAGGTTGATGCTCAGCTGGTGTCAGACCGCCCTTTTTTGTACCGGGAGACATACACTATTGGGATGGCCTCGGGAACTTTGGAGGTTTTTCCTAATATGTACGATTTTGGAAAATGGAATGGGTAGAATTCCCATGGATTGGGTAGGCACAGTCCTAATGTGTGGCTCCAGGGGCCCCAGCCTGGAGGGTGTGTGGCCCAGGAATTTGAGGACAGAAGTCTGAAAAAACAAACAGCTTAGGTTTGGGGACGTAGGTATGGCAGGTCCAATGAACAAACCATGAGAAGAAATCTTCAGGATATGAAGAAAGAGCGAGACTGAGGCGCTTGCTGAGGGTTTTGTCTCTGGATTTTGTATCAAAGATCAGCGTGGAATGTGGGGAGGCCTCATGGGACATGGAAGAATCTTCCTCTCTGTGGATTTAGACCGGTCCCAATTTCTTTCCGTCAATATGTGGGATGGGAGGTCTCCTCACAGGTTTGTTACCTCAGGTGTCCCAACAGAAGAGGAATTCTAAAGCAGAGCCCTGGGGAAGAGTGAAGGGACAACCCAAACTATGGTTAAAAATTTGGAATAGGGGCATGGAAGGCCCAATATGCTGTCTCTAAATCCAGCCACTGAGAGGCCTTACTTGAGGACTGGGCTCAGGCTGAGGGTCATAATGTGTGGTTGTGACCAATGGGGCCCGCGAGCAAAGGCGGGGCCTCATGGGCCACACTGGTTTCAACTACACTGACTTTGGACAACATGCCAATCACAGGGTCTCTTGCCATGGGGAAGGTGTTCTGATGTCTGCATCACTTTCAACCCTGAGCAGTGGTTGGAGATAAGGTCTAGGTTCTGAAGCCTGAAAAACTGAAGTTGGGAAGAGATGATGACCTAAGGCCATGGCGGGTCTGATATGCTCAGTGTGCGGTCAGCAGCCTGTGTGTTGGTCAGGAGGTTCTGGCTCAGGTTGTGTCAGACAGTGCATTATAGCCCAGGTTAGACTATATGATTTTGGTACAGTCGAGTGCCGTGTAGGTTTATCCTCATTTGAGGTGCATGGGCAGCTCTTTAGGCAAGATATTTTTTCTAGAAAGCAGGCATAGTGCTGCATTGTGGGTCCGGAATTGCCAAACTTGAGGGCTTCTGGGCCAGGAGTGTGAGGACAGAAGTCTGAGAACACAAGCTAGACTTGGGCTTCAGACCGAGGGCACGGCAGGTGCCCCCTGCAGATCTGAACCAATATCTCATGCATCTGAAGTCAGGGCGAGGATCAGACGTTGGCTCAGGTTGGAGTTTCTGTGCATGACTGCCCCTTCATAAACGGAGCAGAATCTCAAGGCCATGGAGGTTTTCCCACGTTGGGAGTTGTGGGATACCTCCTTCAAGGATTCCTTCTGGGGGACAATTGAGACCTGTTGGGCAGCTCCAGGCATCCCATATGGAATTACTCCAGAGCAACGTTGGAGGATGGATGGCAGGGAAGCCCGCCTCGAATTCCAATTGTCTCATAGCAACAAAACAGTGGAGATCGGATGGCTCTGCGGGAGCACCCGGGGTGGCTGAGTTGAATGGACTCTCCTGAGGATGGGGCCTAATGTGTGTTTGTGTATGAGAGCCTTGGAATGGGGCGGTGGCACTGGGACCCTGAAGTATTCTCCCAAGCTTTTGACATAGCTCCCATGCACAAGTTTCATTGTGGAGACGAGATTTGTTCTGATGGGTGCCTTAGGAAATCCCTTATGCTGCTATTGGAATCCAGGCTTTTGAGGAGACACGCCTGTAAACCAAAGCAATGGATCCGATTATGGCCTAGGGTCCTGCCTGGTTCAATCTTCTACTCTGGGGATATCCCTCTAGGAATGAGTGGAGGTAGATGCTCACCTGGTGTCAGACCGCCCTTGTTTGTCCCCGGAGACCTACACTATTGGGATGGCCTCGGGGACTTTGGAGAGTTCTCCTAATTTGTACGATTTTGGACAATGGAATGGGCAGAATTCCCATGGATTGGGTGGGGGCAGTCCTAATGTGTGGCTCCAGGGGACCCAGCCTGGAGGGAGTGTGGCCCAGGAATTTGAGGACAGAAGTCTGAAAACACAAACTCAGCTTAGGTTTGGGGAAGTAGTATTGCAAGTCCAATCTACAAACCATGAGAAGAACTATTCAGGATATGAAGAAAGAGCGAGTCTGAGGCGCTTGCTCAGGCTTTTGTCTCTGGATTTTGTATCAAAGATGGGCGTGGAAGGTGGGGAGGCCTCATGGGCCATGGACGTATCTTCCTCTCTGTGGATTTGGCCCGGTCCCAATTTCTTTCCGTCAATCTGTGGGATGGGAGGTCTCCTCTCAGGTTTGTTACCTCAGGTGTCCCAACCAAAGAGGAATTCCAAAGCAGAGACCTGGGGAAGAGTGAAGGGACAACCCAAACTATGTTTAAAAATTGGGGCCTAGGGGCATGGCAGGCCCAATATGCTGTCTCTTCATCCAGCCACTGAGTGGCCTTACTTAAAGACTGGGTTCAGACTGAGGGTCAGCATGTGTGTTTGTGACCAATGTGGCCGCGAGGTTGGGCGGGGCCTCATGGGCAACACTGGTTTCAACTACACTGAACTTTGGAAAACATGCCAATCACAAGGTCTCTTGCCATGGGGAAGGAGCTCTGATTTCTGCATCATTTTCAACACTGGGCAGTGGTTGTGATAAGGTCTAGGTTCTGAAGCCTGAAAACCACAGTTGGGAGAGATGACGACCTAAGGCCATGGTGAGTCTCATGTGCTCAGTGTGCGGTCAGCTGCCTGTGTGTTGGTCCAGAGTTTCCCGTTCAGGTTGTGTCAGACAGTGCATTAGGGCCCAGGTTAGACTATATAATTTAGGTACAGTCGAGTGCCGTGAAAGTTTATCCTCATTTGAGATGCCTGGGAAAATCATTAGGCAATATATTTTTCCTAGAGGGCAGGCAGATTGCTGCATTGTGGGTCCGGAATTGCCAAACTTGAGGGCTTCTGGGCCAGGAGGGTGAGGACAGAAGTCTGAGAACACAATTAGACTTGGGCTTCAGGCCGAGAGTATGGCAAGTACCCCCTGCAGATCTGATCCAATATCTCATGCATCTTAAGTCACGGCGAGGATCAGAAGTTGGCTCGGGTTGGAGTTTCTGTGCATGACTGCCCCTTCATGAACGGAGCGGAATCTCACGGCCATGGAGGTTTTCCAACGTTGGGAGTGTGGGATCCCCCTTCAAGGATTCCTTCTGCGGGACAATTGAGACCTGTTGGTCAGCTCCAGGACATCCCATATGGAATGACTGCAGTGCACCGTTCCAGGATGGATGCCAGGGAAGCCAGCCTCGCATTCCAATTGTCTCCTAGCAACAAGACAGTTGAGTTCTATGGCTCTGCGTTAGCAATCGGGGCGGCTGTGTTGAAATGGACTTTCCCGAGTATGGGGCCTAATGTGTGATTTTGTCCATGAAGGCCTTGGAATGGAGCGGTGGCACTGGGACCCTGAAGTATTCTCCAAGCTTTTGACATAGGTCCCATGCACAAGTTTTCTTGTGGAGACGAGATTTGTTCTGATGGGTGCCTCAGGAAACCCCCTATGCTGGTCTTGGAATCCAGGCTTTTGAGGAGACATGCCTGTAAACCAAAGCAATGGATCCGATTATGGCCTAGGGTCATGTCTGGTTCCATCGTCTTCTCTGGGGACATCCATTTATGGTATGAGTGGATGTAGATGCTCAGCTGTTGTCAGACCGCCCTTGTTTGTTCTGGGAGACCTACACTATTGGTATGGCCTCAGGGACTTTGGAGGGTACTTCTAATTTGTACGATTTTGGACAATGGAATGGGCAGAATTCCCATGGATTGGGTGGCACAGTCCTAATGTCTGGCTCCAGGGGCCCCAGCCTGGAGAATGTGTGGCCCAGGAATTTGAGGACAGAAGTCTGAAAACACAAACTCAGCTTAGGTTTGCGGACGTAGGTATGGCAGGGCCAATCTACAAACCATGAGAAGAACTCTTCAGGATATGAAGAAAGAGCGAGAATGAGGCACTTGCTCAGGCTTTTGTCTCTGGATTTTGTATCAAGGATGGGCGTTGAAGGTGGGGAGGCCTCATGGGCCATGGACGAATCTTCCTCTTTGTGGATTTGGCCCAGTCCCAATTTCTTTCCGTCAATTTGTGGGATGGGAGGTCTACTCTCAGGTTTTTTCCCTCAGGTGTCCCAACCAAAGAGGAATTTCAAAGCAGAGACCTGGGGAAGAGTGAAGGGACAACCCAAACTATGGTTAAAAATTGGCGCCTAGCGGAATGGCAGGCCCAATATGCTGTCTCTTCATCCAGGCACTGAGGGCCTTACTTGAGGACTGGGTACAGGCTGAGGGTCACAATGTGTATTTGTGACCAATGTGGTCCGCGAGCATGGGCGGGGCCTCAGGGGCCACACTGGTTTCAACTACACTGAACTTTGGACAACATTCCAATCACAGGTCTCTTGCCATGGGGAAGGAGCTCTGATTTCTGCATCATTTTCAACACTGGGCAGTGGTTGGTGTTAAGATCTAGGTTCTGAAGCCTGAAAATCCCAGTTGGGAAGAGAAGACGACCTAAGGCCATGGCAGGTCTGATGTGCTCAAGGTGTGGTCAGCTGCCTAGGTGTTGGTCAGGAAGTTCGGGCTCAGGTTGTGTCAGACAGTGCATTAGTGCCCAGGTTAGATTATATAATTCAGGTACAGTCGAGAGCCGTGTAGGTTTATCCTCATTTGAGGTGCCTGGGCAACACATTAGGCAATATATTTTTTCTAGAGGTAGGCAGAGTGCTGCATTGTGGGTCTGGTATTGTCAAACATGAAAGATTCTGGAACAGGAGTGTGAGGACAAGTCTGAGAGCAGAAGCTAGACTTGGGCTTCAAGTTGAGGGCATGGCTGTTACCCCCTGCAGATCTGAACGAATATCTCATGCTTCTGAAGTCACGGCGAGGATCAGACTTTGGCTCAGGTTGGAGTTTTGGTGCATGACTGCCCCTTCATGAACGGAGCGGAATCTCATGGCCATGGAGGTTTTCCCACGTTGGGAGTTGTGGGACGAGCCCTCAAGGATCCTTCTGCGGGACAGTTGAGACCTGTTGGGAAGCTCCAGGATATCCCATATAGAAGGACTCCAGAGCACCGTTCGGGGATGGATGCCAGGGAAGCGGGACTCACATTCCAATTGTCTCCTAGCAACAAGTCAGTTGAGATCTGATGGCTCTGCGGGAGCAACCGGGGTGGCTGAGTTGAAATGGACTTTCCCAAGGACGGGGCCTAATATGTGTTTGTGTCCATGAAGGCCATGGAATGGGGTGGTGGCACCGGTACCCTGAAGTATTCTCCTAAGCTTTTGACATAGGTCCCATGCACAAGTTTCCTTGTGGAGACGAGATTTGTTCTGATGGGTGCCTCAGGAAACCCCCTATGCTGGCCTTGGAATCCAGGCTTTTGAGGAGACATGCCTGTAAACCAAAGCAATGGATCCGATTACGGCCTAGGGTCCTGTCTGGTTCCATCTACTTCTCTGGGGACATCCATGTTTTGTATGAGTGTAGGTAGATGGTCAGCTGGTGTCAGACCGCCCTTGTTTGTCCCGGGAGACCTACACTATTGGGATGGCCTCGGGAAATTTGGAGGGTTCTCCCATTTTGTACTATTTTGGACAATGGAATGGGCAGAATTCCCATCATTGGGTAGGCACAGTCCTAATGTGTTGCTCCAGGGGCCCCAGCCTGGAGGGTGTGTGGCCCAGAAATTTGAGGACAGAAGTCTGAAAACACAAACTCAGCTTACGTTGGGGACATAGGTATGGCAGGTCCAATCTACAAATCATGGGAAAAACTCTTCAGGATATGAAGAAAGAGCGAGTCTGAGGCGCTTGCTCAGGCTTTTGTCTGGATTTTGTATCAAAGATGGGCGTGGAATGTGGGGAGTCCTCAAGGGCCATGGACGAATCTACCTCTCTGTTGATTTGGCCCGGTCCCAATTTCTTTCCATCAATCTGTGGAATGGGTGGTCTCCTCTCAGGTTTGTTAATTCAGGTGTCCCAACCAAAGAGGAATTCCAAAGCAGAGCCCTGGGGAAGAGTGAAGGGACAACCCAAACTATGGTTAAAAATTGGGGCCTAGGGGCATGGCAGGCCCAATATGCTTTCTCTTCATCCAGCCACTGAGTGGCCTTACTTAAGGACTGAGCACAGCCTGAGCGTCACAATGTGTGTTTGTGACCAATGTGGCCCGCGAGCAGGGGCTGGGACTCATGGGCCATACTGGTTTCAACTACACTGAACTTAGGACAATATGCCAATCACAAGGTCTCTTGCCATGGGGAAGGAGCTCTGATTTCTGCATCATTTTCAACCCTAGGCAGTGGTTGGATATAAGGTCTAGGATCTGAAGTCTGAAAACCGCAGTTGGGAAGAGATGACGACCTAAGGCCATGGCAGGTCTGATGTGCTCAGTGTGCGGTCAGCTGCCTGGGTGTTGGTCCGGAGGTTCGGGTTCAGGTTGTGCCAGACAGTGCATTAGAGCTCAGGTTAGACTATATAATTTAGGTACAGTCGAGTGCCGTGTAAGTTTATCCTCATTTGAGGTGCCTGGGCAACTCATTAGGCAATATATTTTTTCTAGAGGGGAAGCAGGGTGCTGCATTGTGGGTCCGGAATTGCCAAACTTGAGGGCTTCTGGATTAGGAGTGTGAGGACAGAAGTCTGAGAACACAAGCTAGACTAGGGCTTCAGGCCGAGGGCACGGCAGGTACCCCCTGCAGATCTGAACCAATATCTCATGCATCTGAAGTCACGGCGAGGATCAGACGTTGGCTCGGTTTGGAGTTTCTGTGCATGACTGCCCCTTCATGAATGAAGCGGAATCTCAAGGCCATGGAGGTTTTCCCACGTTGGAAATTGTGGGATGCCCCCTTCAAGGATTCCTTCTGCGGGACAATGGAGACCTGTTGGTCAGCTCCAGGACATCCCATATGGAATGACTCCAGAGCACCTTTCGAGGATGGATGCCAGGGAATCCCGTCTCGCATTCAAATTGTCTCCTAGCAACAAGACAGTTGAGTTCTGATGGCTCTGCGGGAGCAATCGGGGGGCTGTGTTGAAATGGACTTTTCCGAGTTTGGGGCCTAATGTGTGTTTGTGTCCATGAGGGCCTTGGAATGGGGCGGTGGCACCGGGACCCTGAAGTACTCTCCTAAGCTTTTGACATAGGTCCCATGCACAAGTTTCCTTGAGGAGACGAGATTTGTTCTGATGGGTGCCTCAGGAAACCCCCCAAGCTGGCCTTGGAATCCAGGCTTTTGAGGAGACATGCCTGTAAACCAAAGCAATGGATCCGATTATGGCCTAGGGTCCTGTCTGGTTCCATCTTCTTCTCTGGGGACATCCATTTAAGGTATGAGTGGAGGTAGATGCTCAGCTGGTGTCAGACCGCCCTTGTTTGTCCCGGGAGACCTACACTATTGGATTGCCTCAGGGCCTATGGAGGGTTCTTCTAATTTGTACTATTTTGGACAATGGAATGGGAAGAATTCCCTGGATTTGGTAGGAACAGTCTAATGTGTGGCCCCCGAGGCCCCAGCCTGGAGAGTGTGTGGCCCAGGAATTTGAGGACAGAAGTCTGAAAACACAAACTCAGCTTAGGTTTGAGACGTAGGTATGGCAGTTCAAATCTACAAACCATGAGAAGAACTCTTCAGGATATGAAGAAAGAGCGAGTCTGAGGCGCTTGCTCAGGCTTTTGTCTCTGGATTTTGTATCAAAGATGGGCGTGGAATGTGGGGAGGCCTCATGGGCCATTGACGAATCTTCCTCTCTGTGGATTTGGCCCGGTCCCAATTTCTTTCTGTCAATATGTGGAATGGGAGGTCTCTCAGGTTTGTTACCTCAGGGGTCCCAATCAAAGAGGAATTCAAAAGCAGAGCCCTGGGGAAGAGTGAAGTGACCACCCAAACTATGGTTAAATATTGGGGCCTAGGGGCATGGCAGGCCCAATATGCTGTCTCTTCATCCAGCCACTGTGTGGCCTTACTTGAGGACTGGACTCAGGCTGAGGGTCACAATGTGTGTTTGTGACCAATGTGGCTCGCGAGCATGGGCGGGGCCTCATGGGCCACACTGGTTTCAACTACACTGAACTTTGGACAACATGCCAAACACAAGGTCTCTTGCCATGGAGAAGGAGCTCTGATTTCTTCATCATTTTCAACCCTGGGCAGTGGTTGGAGTTAAGGCCTAGGTTCTGAAGCCTGAAAACGGCTGTTGGGAAGAGATGAAGACCTAAGCCCATGGCTGGTCTGATGTGCTCAGTGTGAGGTCAGCTGCCTGGGTGTTGGTCCAGAGGTTCGGGTTCAGGTTGTGTCAGACAGTGAATTAGTGCCCAGTTAGACTATAATTCAGGTACAGTCGAGAGCCGTGTAGTTTTATCCTCATTTGAGGTGCCTGGGCAACTCAATATGCAATATATATTTTCTAGAGGCAGGCAGAGTGCTGCATTGTGGGTCCGGTATTGCCAAACATGAGGTATTCTGGACCAGGAGTGTGAGGACAAGTCTGAGAACACAAGCTAGGCTTGGGCTTCAGGCCGAGGGCAAAACTGGTACCCCCTGCAGATCTGAAAGAATATCTCATGTTTCTGAAGTCATGGCGAGGATCAGACTTTGGCTCAGTTTGGATTTTCTGTGCATGACTGCCCCTTCATGAACGGAGCGGTAATTCAAGGCCATGGAGGTTTTCCCACGTTGGGAGTTTTGGGATGCGCACTTCAAGGATTCCTTCTGCGGGACAATTGAGACCTGTTGGGCAGCTCAAGGATATCCCATATGGAAGGACTCCAGAGCACCGTTCGGGGATGGATGCCAGGGAAGCGGGCCTCGCATTCCAATTGTCTCCTAGCAACAAGACAGTTGAGATCTGAAGGCTCTGCAGGAGCAACCGGGGTGGCTGAGTTGAAATGGACTTTCCCGAGGATGGGGCCTGATATGTGTTTGTTTCCATGAGGGCATTGGAATGGGGCGGTGGCACCGGGACCCTGAAGTATTCTCCTAAGCTTTTGACATAGGTCCCATGCACAAGTTTCCTTGTGGAGACGAGATTTGTTCTGATGGGTGCCTCAGAAACCCCCTATGCTGGTCTTGGAATCCAGGCTTTTGAGGAGACATGCCTGTAAACCAAAGCAATGGATCCGATTATGGCCTAGGGTCCTGTCTGGTTCCATCTTCTTCTCTGGGGACATCCATCTATGGTATGAGTGGAGGGTGATGCTCAGCTGGTGTCAGACCGCCCTTGTTTGTACCGGGAGACCTACAATATTGTGATGGCCTCGGGAAATTTGGAGGGTTCTCCTAATTTGTACTATTTTGGACAATGGAATGGGCAGTGTTCCCATGGATTGGGTAGGCACAGTCCTAAAGTGGCTCCAGGGGCCCCATCCTGGAGGGAGTGTGGCCCAGGAATTTGAGGACAGAAGTCTGAAAACATAAACTCAGCTTAGGTTTGGGGAAGTACGTATTGCAGGTCCAATCTAAAAAACCATGAGAAGAACTCTTCAGGATATGAAGAAAGAGCGAGTCTGAGGCACTTGCTCAGGCTTTTGTCTCTGGATTTTGTATCAAAGATGGGCGTGGAACATGGGGAGGCCTCATGGGCCATGGACGAATCTTTCTCTCTGTGGATTTGGCCCGGTCCCAATTTCTTTCCGTCAATCTGTGGGATGGGAGGTCTCCTCTCAGGTTTGTTACCTCAGGTGTCCTAACCAAAGAGGAATTCCAAAGCAGAGCCCTGGGGAAGAGTGAAGGGACAACCCAAATGATGGTTAAAAATTGGGACCTAGGGGCATGGCAGGCCCAATATGCTGTCTCTTCATCCAACCACTGAGAGGCCTTACTTGAGGACTGGGCTCAGGCTGAGGGTCACAATGTGTGTTTGTGACCGATGTGGCCCGCGTCCATGGGCGGGGCCTCATGGGCCACACTGGTTTCAACTACACTGAAATTTGGACAACATGCCAATCACAAGGGATCTTGCCATGGGGAAGGTGTTCTGATGTCTGCATCATTTTCACCCCTGGGTAGTGGTTGGAGATAAGGTCTAGGGTCTGAAGCCTGAAAAACCGAGGCTGGGAAGAGATGACGACATAAGGCCATGGCGGGTCTGATATGCTCAGGGGGCGGTCAGCTGCCTGTGTGTTGGTCAGGAGGTTCTGGCTCAGTTTGTGTCAGACAGTGCATTAGTGCCCAGTTTTGACTATATAATTTAGGTACAGTCGAGTGCCGTGTAAGTTTATCCTCATTTGAGGTGCCTGGGAAAATCATTAGGCAATATATTTTTCCTAGAGGGCAGGCAGATTGCTGCATTGTGGGTCCGGAATTGCCAAACTTGAGGGCTTCTGGGCCAGGAGTGGGTGGCGGAGTTGAAATGGACTTTCCTGAGGATGGGGCCTAATGTGTGTTTGTGTCCGTGAGGGCCTTGGAATGGGGCGGTGGCACCGGGAACCTGAAGTTTCTCCTAAGCTTTTGACATAGCTCCCATGCACAAGTTTCCCTGTGGAGACGAGATTTTTCTGATGGGTGCCTCAGGAAATCACTTATGCTGTTATTGGAATCCAGGCTTTTGAGGAGACACGCCTGTACCAAAGCAATGGATCCGATTATGGCCTAGGGTCCTGTCTGGTTCCATCTTCTTCTCTGGAGATATCCATCTATGGAATGAGTGGGGGTAGATGCACACCTGGTGTTAGACCGCGCCTGTTTGTCCCCGGAGACATACAATATTGGGATGGCCTCGGGGAATTTGGAGGTTTCTCCTAATTTGTACGACTTTGGACAATGGAATGGGCAGAATTCCCATGGATTGGGTAGGCACAGTCCTAATGTGTGGCTCCAGGGGCCCCAGCCTGGAGGGTGTGTTGCCCAGGACTTTGAGGACAGAAGTCTGAAAACACAAACTCAGCTCAGGTTTTGGGACATAGGTATGGCAGGCCCAATCTAAAGACCATGAGAAGAACTCTTTAGGATATGAAGAAAGAGCGAGGCTGAGGCACATGCTCAGGTTTTTGTCTCTATATTTTGAATCAACGATGGCCGTGGATGTGGGGAGGCCTCATGGGCCATGGACGAATCTTCCTCTCTGTGAATTTGTCCCTGTCCCAATTCTTTTTCGATAATCTGTGGAATGGGAGGTCCCCTTTCACGTTTGTTACCTCAAGTGTCCCAACCAAAGAGAAATTACAAAGCACAGCCCTGGGGAAGAGTGAAGAGACAACACAAACTATCGTTAAAAATTGGGGCCTAGGGGCATGGCAGGCCCAATAGGCTGTCTCTTCATCCAGCCACTGAGAGGCCTTACTTGAGGGCTGGGCTCAGGTTGAGGGTCACAATGTGTGTTTGTGACCAATATGGCTCGCGAGCATGGGCGGGGCCACATGGGCCACACTGGTTTCAACTACACTGGACTTTGGACAACATGCCAATCACATGGTCTCTTGCCATGGGGAAGGTGTTCTTATTTCTGCATCATTTTCAACCATGGGCAGTAGTTGGAGATAAGGTCTAGGTTCTGAAGCCTGAAAAACCGTAGTTGGGAAGAGATGACGACCTAAGGCCATTGCTTGTCTGATAGGCTCATTTTGCGGTCAGCTGCCTGGGTGTTGGTAGGAGGTTCTGGCTCGGGTTGTGTCAGACAGTGCATTAGTGCCCAGGTTAGACTATATAATTTGGGTGGCCTCAGGGGCCTTGGAGCTTTTCCCTAACCTGTAGGGTTGTGGTCAATGGATTGGGCACAATTTCCTAGGAGAGGGCAGGCACAATTTTCGCTGTGACAACAGAGGCCCTAGCCTGGAGGATGTGTGGGTCCAGGCTGTGGGCACAGAAGTCTGAAAAAACAGACTCAGCTTATGAGTGGCACCTAGGGTATGGCAGGCCGGATGTACAGCTCCTGGGCCTCTGAAACAAGGGAGAGTTGGAGGCGTTCCTTCAGTCTTTTGTCTCTGGATGTTGGGTCCGGGATAGCCGTGGATTGGAGGGGTGGACTCAGGGACTATGGACGAGTATCCCTCTCTGGGTATTTGTCCCAGCTACCGAGAGTTTGGGGTCATTTTTTTGGAAGGGTGGAGTCGTGTTGTCTGGCTCATGTGTCTCACCAAGAAAGGGATTCCAGAGCAGAGCCCCAGGTACGGGCGGGGCCACTGGTAAACTCAAACACTGGTGAGGATTGGGTGCATAGGGGCTTGGCAAGCCCCATATGCGGGCTCTTGGTCCAGGCGCTGACAGGCATTTCGTTGACATGGTGCTCATGCTGAAGGTCACAGTGTGAATTTATGCCCAAGCAGCACTCAAGTTTGGGCGTGGCATCAGGGGCCATGAAGGTTTCTCCCACCCAGAAGGTGTGACTCCATGTCAAGAACAAGCTTTACAGCCATGGGGAAGGAGGAGTTCTGTTTTGTGCTTGCGATACCCAGCTGTGCGGAGAATTGATATAATGTCTAGGTTCAGATATCTGAAAACCAAGGTTAGGAAGAGGTGATGGCAGAAGACCTTGGCGTGTCCGAAGTGCGAGGTGTGCGGCCAGCTGTCTCCTTGTCTGTCTGGACGTCTGGATTCAGGCTGTGTCAGACAGAGCATGAGTGCCCAGAGCAGCCTATCCAGTTCGCGGAACTTCGAGGCCTAAGCAGGTTGATCCTCATCCGGGTTTTCTGGAGAGCCCCTCAGGGAAACATTTTTTTTTCCGTTGGGCAGACACTGGGCTGGGTTGTGGTTCTGGAGTTCCTAGTCCGGAGGACTTGTTTGCCACAGTTGTGAGGAAGGAAGTCTGAAAACACAAGCTAGCATGAGGTTTGGGACCGAGGGCAGGGCAGGCCCACTCTGCAGAGGCTGAATCGAGATCTCCTGCACTGAGGTCATGTCAACTATGAGACGTTCCTCAGGCTAGAGTTTTTGTCCAGCATGGCCTCTTCCTGAAAGTTGTGGTGTCTTCATGAGGCCAGGGAGCTTAGCCTACGATGGGATTTGTGAACTACTCCAAACCTAAAGGTTTCCTTCTGCACGACAGTCGAGTCCTATTGGATGGTTCCAGGAGGCCCCATATGGAAAGACTCGAGACCAGGGGCCTAGCTTGGAAGCCTGGGAAAGCCACCTCATATTCCCACTCTTTAGTCAGGACAAGGCAGGCTCAATCTGCGGGCTCCTGGGTGAGCTACCCAGAGGGGAGAGTTGAAATGGACTCTCCTGAAGATGACTCCAACTGTGGCTTTGTGGCCTGGCTGACCTTGTAATGTGGAGGTGGCTCAGGGACTCTGCAGTATTCTCCAACCTGAGGTGTTTAACACGGCTCCAACAAGGAAGCTTCCCATGTGGAGACGAGAGGAGTTCTGTTCAGTGCCTCAGCAAAGCCCCATATCCTGTTCTTCGAACCAAAGCTGCTGAGGAGTGACACCTGGAAACCAAAGCAAGAGTTGAGATTAGGGCCTAAGGGCCTGTCCGGCTCAACCTTCTATCTCTGTTGACATCTGTGTGCTGCCTTCGTGGAGATAGCTGCTCAGCTTGTGTCTGAATGCCCCTGTGTGTCCAGTGAGGATCCCAGTAGTGGGATGTCCTCGGGGGCCTTGAGGTTTCTCATATTCTGGAGGTGTGTGGCCAAAGCAATGGACACAGTTTCCCAGGAGAGAGCAGGCACGGTCCCTTGGTATGGCTCCAGAGGACCCAGCCTAGAGACTGTGTTTGCCAGGCCTGTGGGGACAGATGTCTGAAAAAGCAAACTTGGCTCAGCTAGGGGCCAAGGTAATGGCAGGCCTGATCTCCAGTCCGTGAGGGGAGATCCTCGGGATATCAATGGAGGGCAAGTGGGAGGCAGTTGCTCAGGCTTTTGTCTCTGGGTGTTGCGTTCACATTGGCCATACAGGGTAGGCGTTGCTTCAGGGGCCGAGGAAGAGCCTTCCTCTTGAGGGATTGTCCAAGCTCCCAAGAGTTTGGGTTCATTCTGTGGGAAGGGAATAGTACTGTTTACTGCCACAGGGGACCCCCCAGGAGAGGGACTCTAAAGCACAGCAGTGGGCTCCCTCAACTGGAATACACACCATCTAGTTAGTCCTGGGTGCCTATGGGCATGGCAAGCCACATATGCGGGCTCTTGGTCCAGTCACTGAGATCCGTTACTTGAATAAGGTACTCACGCTGAGGGTCACAATATGCGTTTGTGCCCAAGGCGGCTCTCACGCATGGGCGTGGCCTCATGGGCCATGCGGTTTTCTCCTACACTGAAGGTTTGACTCACTGCCAGCAGCAAGGTTTCTTGCCATGGGGAAGGAGGGGTTCTGACTTGTGCATCAGGTTCCCCCCTGTACAGGGATTGGAGATAAGGTCTAGGTTCCGATGACTGAAAACCTATGTTGGGAATGGATGGTGGCCTAAGGCAGTGGCGGGTCCAATGTGCTGGGTGTGCAGCCAGCTATGTCGGTGTCTGTAAAAAGGTCTGGGCTCAGGCTATTTGCGACAGAGCATCAGTGTTTAACGTAGCCTATGCAATTGGGGTGTTGCCGAGGGCCAAGCAGTTTGATCCTCAGTTGGTGTTTCTTGGCAGCACCATAGACAATGTTTTTCTCCCGGGAGGCAGGCAGAGTGCTTCATTGTGGCCCCAGAATTCCCAGGAGGGAGGGTTGTGGGCCAGGAGTGTGAAGACAGAAGTCTGAAAACAAAAGCTAGGGTGAGGATTGGAGCCAAGCTCAGAGCAGGCCCACTCTGCAGAGCCTGAATCAAAATCTCCTGCATCTGAAGTCAGGCTGAGGATAAGACGTTGGCTGAGGCTGGAGTGTGTGTACATGATGGCACCTTCATGAAGCAGGGGCCTCATGAGGCCAAGGAAGTTTTCCCACGCTGAGTTTGGAGGTTGCTTCAAACCACAAGATTTCTTTCTGCGGGACATTCGAGACCTGTTGCATGGCTCCAGGACATAATACGGAAGGACTGAAGAGCAGGGTTTGAAGGATGGATCCCTATACAGCGTGACTCGCATTCCCATTGGCCATTATCGACAAGATATGTTTGATCTGCTGCCTCTGGGGCACGCTACCCAGGGGGCTGAGTTGAAATGGCTTCTCCCAAGTATGCGTCATAATGTGCGTTTGGGTCCATGGAGACCTTGGAATGTGCTGCTTGTTCAGTGGCACTGCGGAACTTCCCGACCTGAAGGGTTTGATACATCCCCAGTAAGAAAGCTCCCCATGTGGAGACGAGAGAGGTTTGGTTTGGTGCTTCAGAAAAGCCCCGTGTGCTGGTCTACGAAAACAGACCTCTGAGGACGGACACATGGAAAACAAAGCTAAGGTTCAGATTAGGGCCTGGGGGCCTGTCCATTTCAACCTTCTGTCTCTGGGGACACTGTCTGAGAGTCTAAGTGGAGAAAGTTCCTCCACTGGTGTCAGAGAGCCCCTCTTAGTCCAGGGTGGCCTACACTATTGATGGCCTCAGGGGCCTTGGAGCTTTTCCCTAACCTGTAGGGTTGTGGTCAATGGATTGGGCACACTTTCCTTGGAGAGGGCAGGCACAATCTTTCTCTGTGACTCCAGAGGCCCTAGCCTGGAGGATGTGTGGGTCCAGGCTGTGGGCACAGAAGTCTGAAATCACAGACTCAGCTTATGATTGGCACCTAGGGTATGGCAGGCCGGATGTACAGCTCCTGGTCCTCTGAAACATGGGAGAGTTGGAGGCTTTCCTTCAGGCTTTTGTCTCTGGATGTTGTGTCTGGGATAGCCGTGGATTGGAGGGGTGGACTCAGGGACTATGGACGAGTATCCCTCTTTGGGGATTTGTCCCAGCTCCCAAGAGTTTGGGGTCATTTTGTGGGAAGGGTGGAGTCGTGTTGTCTGGCTCATGTGTCTCACCAAGAAAGGGATTCCAGAGCAGAGCCCCAGGTACGGGCGGCGCCACTGGTAAACTCAAACACTGGGGAGGATTGGGTGCATAGGGGCTTGGCAAGCCCCATATGCAGGCTCTTGGTCCAGGCCCTGACAGGCCTTTCTTTGACATGGGGCTCATGCTGAAGGTCACAGTGTGAATTTGTGCCCAAGCAGCACTCAAGTTTGGGCGTGGCATCAGGGGCCATGAAGGTTTCTCCCACCCTGAAGGTGTGACGCCATGCCAAGAACAAGCTTTACAGCCATGGTGAAGGAGGAGTTCTGTTTTGTGCTTGCGATACCCAGCTGTGCGGAGAATTGATATAATGTCTAGGTTCAGATATCTGAAAACCAAGGTTAGGAAGAGGTGATGGCAGAAGACCTTGGCGTGTCTGAAGTGCGAGGTGTGTGGCCAGCTGTCTCCTTGTCTGTCTGGACGTCTGGCTTCAGGCTGTGTCAGACAGAGCATGAGTGCCCAGAGCAGCCTATCCAGTTCGCGGACCTTCGAGGCCTAAGCAGGTTGATCCTCATCTGGATTTTCTGGAGAGCCCCACAGGGAAACGTTTTTCTTCCGTTGGGCAGACACTGGGCTGGGTTGTGGTTCTCGAGTTCCTAGTCCGGAGGACTTGTTTGCCACAGGTGTGAGGAAGGAATTCTGAAAACACAAGGTAGCATGAGGTTTGGGACCGAGGGCAGGGCAGTCCCACTCTGCAGAGGCTCAATCGAGATCTCCAGCACTGAGGTCATGTCAATTATACGACGTGCCTCAGGCTAGAGATTTTGTCCAGCATGGCCTCTTCCTGAAGGGTGTGGGGGCTCATGAGTCCAGGGAAGTTTGCCTACAATGGGATTTGTGAACTACTCCAAACCACAAGTTTTTCTTCTGCACGACTGTTGAGTCCTATTGGATGGTTCCAGGAGGCCCCATACGGAAAGACTCGAGAGCAGGAGTCTAAGCATGGATGCCTGGGAATGCCACCTACTACTCCCATTCTTTAGACAGGACAAGGTAGGCTCAACCTGCGGGCTCCTGGGTGAACTACCCAGAGGGGAGAGTTGAAATGGACTCTCCTGAAGATGAGTCCTACTGTGGGTTGGTGAACTGGGAGACCTTGGAATGTGGAGGTGGCTCAGGGACTCTGCAGGATTCTCCAACGTGAGGTGTTTGACATGGCTCCAACAAGGAAGCTTCACATGTGGAGACGAGAGGAGTTCTATTCGGTTCCTCAGGAAAGCCCCATGTCCTGTTCTTCGAACCAAAGCTCTGAGAGTGACACCTGGAAACCAAAGCAAGAGTTGAGATTAGGGCCTAAGGGCCTGTCCGGCTCAACCTTCTATCTCTGTTGACATCTGTGTGCATGCATTCGGGGAAGTAGCTGCTCAGCTTGTGTCCTAATGCCCCTGTGTGTCCAGGGAGGCTCCCAGTAGTGGGATGTCCTCGGGAGCCTTGAGGTTTCTCATATTCTGGAGGTGTGTGGCCAAAGCAATGGACACAGTTTCCCAGAGGAGAGCAGGCACGGTCCTTTGGTATGGCTCCAGAGGACACAGCCTAGAGACTGTGTTTGCCAGGCCTGTGGGGACAGATGTCTGAAAAAGCAAACTTGGCTCAGGTAGGGGCCAAGGTAAGGGCAGGCCTGATCTCCAGTCCGTGAGGGGAGATCCTCGGGATATCAAAGCAGGGCAAGTGGGAATTAGTCGCTCAGGCTTTTGTCTCTGGGTGTTGCAATCACAGTGGCCGTTCAGGGTAGTGGATGCTTCAGGGGCCGAGGAAGAGCCTTCCTCCTGGGGATTGTCCAAGCTCCCAAGTGTTTGGGTTCATTCTGTGAGAAGGGAAGAGTACTGTTTTCTGCCACAGGGGACCCCCCAGGAGAGGGACTCTAGAGCACAGCAGTGGGTTCCCTCAACTGGAATAAGAACCATCTAGTGAGTCCTGGGTGCCTATGTGCATGGCAAGCCACATATGCGGGCTCTTGGTCCAGTCACTGAGAGGCGTTACTTGAATAAGGTACTCACGCTGAGGGTCACCATGTGTGTTTGTGCCCAAGGCGGCCCGCACGCATGGGCGTGGCCTCATGGGCCATGCCATTTTCTCCTACACTGAAGGTTTGACTCACTGCCAGCCGCAAGGTTTCTTGCCATGCGGAAGGAGGGGTTCTGACTTGTGCATCAGGTTCCCCACTTTGCAGGGATTGGAGATAAGGTCTAGGTTCCGATGACTGAAAACCCAGGTTGGGAATGGATGGTGGCCTAAGGCAGTGGCGGGTCCAATGTGCTGGGTGTGCAGCCAGCTGTGTCAGTGACTGTTGGAAGGTCTGGGCTCAGGCTATTTGCGACAGAGCATCAGTGTTTAAGGTAGCCTATGCAATTGGGGTGTTGCCGAGGGCCAAGCAGTTTGATCCTCATTTGGGGTTTCTGGGCAGCACCATAGACAATGTTTTTCTCCTGGGAGGCAGGCAGAGTGCTTCATTGTGTCCCCAGAATTCCCAGTAGGGAGGGTTTGTGGGCCAGGAGTGTGAGGACGGAAGTCTGAGAACACAAGCTAAAGTGAGGATTGGAGCCAAGGGCAGAGCAGGCCGACTCTGCAGTGTCTGAATCAAAATCTACTGCATCTGAAGTCAGGCTGAGTATCAGACGTTGGCTGAGGCTGGAGTATGTGTCTGTGATGGCACCTTCAAGAAGCGGGGGCCTCATGAGGCCAAGGAAGTTTTCCCATGCAGAGTTTGGAGGTTGCCCCAAACCACAAGGTTTCCTTCTGCGGGACATTCGAGTCCTGTTGCATGGCTCAAGGACATACCATACGGAAGGACTGGAGAGCACGGTTAGAAGGATGGATCCCTGTCCAGCATACCTCGCATTCCCATTGGCCATAAGCCACAAGGTATGTTTGATCTGCTGCCTCTGGGGCACGCTAACCAGGGGGCAGAGATGGAATGGCCTCTCCTGAGGATGTGTCATAATGTGCGTTTGGGTCCATGGAGACCTTGGAATATGCTGGTTGTTCAGTGGCCCTGGGGAACTCTCCTACCTGAAGGGTTTGATACATCCCCAGTAAGTAAGCTCCCCATGGGAAGACGATAGAGGTTTGGTTTGGTGCCTCAGAAAAGCCCCGTGTGCTGGTCTAGGAAAACAGTCCTCTGAGGATGGACACATGGAAACCAAAGCTAAGGTTCAGATTAGGGTCTGGGGGCCTGTCCATTTCAACCTTCTGTCTCTGGGGACACTGTCTGAGAGTCTAAGTGGAGATAGTTGCTCCGCTGGTGTCAGAGAGCCCCTCTTAGTCCAGGGTGGCCTACACTATTGATGGCCTCAGGGGCCTTGGAGCTTTTCGCTAACCTGTAGGTGTGGTCAATGGATTGGGCACACTTTCCTTGGAGAGGGCAGGCACAATCTTTCGCTGTGGCTCGAGAGGCCCTAGCCTGGAGGTTGTGTGGGTCCAGGCTGTGGGCACAGAAGTCTGAAAACACAAACTCAGCTTATGAGTGGCGCCTAGGGTATAGCAGGCCGATATACAGCCCGAGAGGGAGCTCCTGGGCCTCTGAAACAAGGGCGAGTGGGAGGTGTTCCTTCAGGCTTTTGTCTCTGGGTGTTGTGTCCGGGTTAGCCGTGGATTGGAGGGGTGGCCTCAGGACTGTGGACGAGTATCCCTCTCTGGGGATGTGTCCCAGCTCCCAAGAGTTTGGGGTCATTTGGTGGGAAGGGTGGAGTCGTGTTGTCTGGCTCATGTGTCTCTCCAAGAAAGTTATTCCAGAGCAGAACCCCAGGTACGGGCGGGGTGACTGGAAAACTCAAACACTGGTGAAGATTGGGTGCATAGGGTCTTGGCAGCCCAATATGCGGGCTCTTGGTCCAGGCCCTGGCAGGCGTTTCTTTGACATGGGGCTCATGCTGAGGGTCACAGTGTGAATTTGGGCCCAAGCAGCACTCAAGTTTGGGCGTGGCATCAGGGGCCATGAAGGTTTCTCCCACCCTGAAGGTGTGACTCCATGCCAAGAGCAAGCTTTACAGCCATGGGGAAGGAGGAGTTCTGTGTTGTGCTTGCGATACCCAGCTGTGTGGAGAATTGATATAATGTCTAGGTTCAAATATCTGAAAACCAAGGTTAGGAAGTGGTGATGGCATAAGACCATGGCGTTTCTGAAGTGCTGGGTGTGTGGCCAGCTGTCTCCTTGTCTGTCTGGACGTCTGGCTTCAGGCTGTGTCAGACATATCATGAGTGCCCAGAGCAGCCTATCTAGTTCGGGTACCGCCGAGGCCTGAGCAGGTTGATCCTCATCTGGGTTTTATGGAGAGAGCCCACAGGGAAACGTTTTTCTTCCGTTGGGCAGACCCTGGGCTGGATTGTGGTTCTGGAGTTTCTAGTCCGGAGGGCTTGTTTGCCAGGAGTGTGAGGAAGGAAGTCTGAAAACACAAGCTAGCGTGAGGTTTGGGACCGAGGGCACGGCAGGCCCACTCTGCAGAGGCTGAATCGAGATCTCCTGCACTGAGGTCATGTCAACTATGAGACGTGCCTCAGGCTAGATTTTTTGTCCAGCATGAATTCTTCCTGAACGGTGTGGGGGTTTCATGAGGCCAGGGAGGTTTGCCTACTATGGGATTTGTGAACTACTCCAAACCTCAAGGTTTCCTTCTGCACGACAGTCGAGTGCTATTGGATGGTTCCAGGAGGCCAATACAGAAAGACTCGAGAGCAGGTGTCTAAGCATGGATGCCTGGGAAAGCAACCTCATATTCTCACTCTTTAGTCAGGACAAAGCAGGCTCAATCTGCGGGCGCCTGGGTGAGCTACCCAGAAGGGAGAGTTGAAATGGACTCTCCTGAAGATGAGTCCTACTGTGGCTTGGTGGCCTGGGAGACCTTGGCATGTGGAGGTGGCTCAGGGACTCTGCAGGATTCTCCAACCTGAGGTGTTTGTCACGGCTCCAACAAGGAAGCTTCCCATGTGGAGACCAGAGGAGTTCTGTTCAGTGCCTTAGGAAAGCCCCATATCCTGTTCTTCGAACCAAAGCCTCTGAGGAGTGACACCTGGAAACCAAAGCAAGAGTTGAGATTAGGGCCTAAGGGCCTGTCCGGCTCAACCTTCTATCTCTGTTGACATCTGTGTGCATGCCTTCATGAAGGTAGCAGCTCAGCTTGTGTCCGAAGGCCCCTGTTTGTGCAGGGAGGCTCCCGGTAATGGTATGTCCTCGGGGGCCTTGAGGTTTCTCATATTCTGGAGGTGTGTGGCCAAAGGAATGGACAGAGTTTCCCAGGAGAGAGCAGGCATGGTCCTGTGGTATGGCTCCAGAGGACTAAGCCTAGAAGCTGTGTATGCCAGGGCTATGGGGACAGATGTCTGAAAAAGCAAACTTGGCTCAGCTAGGGGCCAAGGTAATGGTAGGTCTGATCTCCAGTCCGTGAGGGGAGATCCTCTGGATATCAAAGGAGGGCAAGTGGGAGGCAGTCGCTCAGGCTTTTGTCTCTGGGTGTTGCATTCACAGAGGCCGTTCAGGGTAGGGGTTTCCTCAGGGGACGAGGAAGAGCCTTCCTCTCAGGGGGATGGTCCAAGCTCCCAAGTGTTCGGGTTCATTCTGTGGGAAGGGGAGAGTACTGTTTTCTGCCACAAGGGACCCCCCAGTAGAGGGAATCTAGAGCACAGCAGTTGGTTCCCTCAACTGGAATACACACCATCTATTTAGTCCTGGGTGCCTATGGGCATGGCAAGCCACATATGCGGGCTCTTGGTCCTGTCACTGAGAGGCGTTACTTGAATAAGGTACTCACGCTGAGGGTCACCATGTGTGTTTGTGCCCAAGGCGGCCCTCACGCATGGGCGTGGCCTCATTGGGCCATGCCGTTTTCTCCTACACTAAAGGTTTGACTCACTGCCAGCAGCAAGGTTTCTTGCCATGGGGAAGGAGGGGTTCTGACTTGTGCATCAGGTTCCCCCCTGTGCAGGGATTGGAGATAAGGTCTAAGTTCCGATGACTGAAAACCCAGGTTGGGAATGGATGGTGGCCTAAGGCAGTGGCGGGTCCAATGTGCTGGTTGTGCAGCCAGCTGTGTCGGTGTCTGTTGGAAGGTCTGGGCTCAGGCTATTTGCGACAGAGCATCAGTGTTTAAGGTAGCCTATGCAATTGGGGTGTTGCCGAGGGCCAAGCAGTTTGATCCTCATTTGGGGTTTCTGGGCAGCACCATAGACAATGTTTTTCTCCTGGGAGGCAGGCAGAGTGCTTCATTGTGGCCCCAGAATTCCCAGTAGTGAGGGTTTGTGGGCCAGGAGTGTGAGGACGGAAATCTGAGAACACAAGCTAGGGTGAGGATTGGAGCCAAGGGCAGAGCAGGTCGACTCCTCAGAGGCTGAATCAAAATCTCCTGCATCTGAAGTCAGGCTGAGGATCAGACGTTGGCTGAGGCTGGAGTATGTGTCCGTGATGGAACCTTCATGAAGCGGGGGCCTCATGAGGCCAAGGAAGTTTTCCCACGCTGAGTTTGGAGGTAGCCCCGAAACACAAGGTTTCCTTCTGCGGGACATTCGAGTCCTGTTGCCTGGCTCCAGGACATACCATACGGAAGGACTGGAGAGCACGGTTCGAAGGATGGATCCCTGTACAGCATGCCTCGCATTCCCATTGGCCATTAGCCACAAGATATGTTTGATCTGCTGCCTCTGGGGCACGCTCTCCAGGGGCCTGAGTGAAATGGCCTCTCCTGAGGATGCGTCATAATGTGCGTTTGGGTCCATGGAGACCTAGGAATATACTGGTTGTTCAGTGGCCCTGCGGAACTCTCCTACCTGAAGGGTTTGATACATCCCCAGTAAGTAAGCTCCCCATGTGGAGACGAGAGAGGATTGGTTTGATGCCTCAGAAAAGCCTTGTGTGCTGGTTTTCGAAAACATTCCTCTGAGGACGGACACATAGAAACCAAAGCTAAGGTCCAGATTAGAGCCTGGGGGCCTGTCCATTTCAACCTTCTGTCTCTGGTGACACTGTCTGAGAGTCTAAGTGGAGATAGTTGCTCCGCTGTTGTAAGAGAGCCCCTCTTAATCCTGGGTGGTTTACACTATTGATGGCCTCAGGGGCCTTGGAGCTTTTCCCTAACCTGTACGGTTGTGGTCAATGGATTGGGCACACTTGCCTTGGAGAGGGCAGGCACAATCTTTCGCTGTGGCTCCAGAGGCCCTAGCCTGGAGGTTGTGTGGGTCAAGGCTCTGGGCACAGAAGTCTGAAAACACAAACTCAGCTGATGAGTGGCGCCTAGGGTATGGCAGGCCGGATGTACAGCCCGAGAGGGAGCTCCTGGGCCTCTGAAACAAGGGCGAGAGGGAGGCGTTCCTTCAGGCTTTTGTCTCTGGATGTTGTGTCCGGGATAGCCGTGGATCTGAGGGGTGGCCTCAGGGACTTTGGACGAGTATCCCTCTCTGGGGATTTGTCCCAGCTCCCAAGAGTTTGGGGTCATTTTGTGGGAAGGGTGGAGTCGTGTTGTCTGGCTCATGTGTCTCTCCAAGAAAGGTATTCCAGAGCAGAGCCGCAGGTACAGGTGGGGCGACTAGAAAATTGAAACACTGGTGAGTATTGGGTGCATAGGGGCTTGGCAAGCCCCATATGCGCCTCTTGGTCCAGGCCCTGACAGGCCTTACTTTGACATGGGGCTCATGCTGAGGTCACAGTGTGAATTTGTGCCCATCAGCACTCAAGTTTGGGCGTGGCATCAGGGACCATGAAGATTTCTCCCACCCTGAAAGTGTGACTCCATGCCAAGAGCAAGCTTTACAGCCACGGGGAAGGAGGAGTTCTGTTTTGTGCTTCCGATACCCAGCTGTTGGAGAATTGATATAATGTCTAGGTTCAGATATCTGAAAACCAAGGTTAAAAAGAGGTGACGGCATAAGACCATGGCGTGTCCGAAGTGCTGTGTGTGCGGCCAGCTGTCTCCTTGTCTGTCTGGACGTCTAGCTTCAGGCTGTGTCAGACAGAGCATGAGTGCCCAGTGCAGCCTATCCAGTTCGGGTACCGTCGAGGCCCGAGCAGGTTGATCCTCATCTGGGTTTCTGGAGAGAGCCCCACAGGGAAACGTTTTTCTTCCATTGGGCAGACCCTGGGCTGGGTTGTGGTTCTGGAGTTCCTAGTCCGGAGGGCTTGTTTGCCAGGATTGTGAGGAAGGAAGTCTGAAAACACAAGCTAGCGTGAGGTTTGGGACCGAGGGCACGGCAGGCCCACTCTGCAGAGGCTGAATCGAGATCTCCTGCACTGAGGTCATGTCAAGTATGAGACGTGCCTCAGGCTAGAGTTTTTGTCCAGCATGGCCTCTTCCTGAAGGGTGTGGGGGCTTCATGAGGCCAGGGAGGTTTGCCTACAATGGGATTTGTAAACTACTCCAAACCTCAAGGTTTCCTTCTGCACGACTGTCGAGTGCTATTGGATGGTTCCAGGAGGCACCATACGGAAAGATTCGAGAGCATGTGTCTAAGCATGGATGCCTGGGAACGCCACCTCATTTTCCCACTCTTTAGTCAGGACAAGGCAGGCTCAATCTGCGGGCTCCTGGGTGAGCTACCCAGAGGGGAGAGTTGAAATGGACTCTCCTGAAGATGAGTCCTACTGTGGCTTGGTGGTCTGGGAGACCTAGGAATGTGGAGGTGGCTCAGGGACTCTGCAGGATTCTCCAACCTGAGGTGTTTGACACGGCTCCAATAAGGAAGCTTCCCATGTGGAGAGGAGAGGAGTTCTGTTCAGTGCCTCAGGAAAGCCCCATATCCTGTTCTTCGAACCAAAGCCTCTGAGGAGTGACACCTGGACACCAAAGCAAGAGTTGAGATTAGGGCCTGAGGGCCTTTCCGCCTCAACCTTCTATCTCTGTTTACATCTGTGTGCATGCCTTCATGGAGGTAGCAGCTCAGCTTGTGTCCGAAGGCCCCTGTGTGTACAGGGAGGCTCCCGGTAGTGGGATGTCCTCGGGGGCCTTGAGGTTTCTCATATTCTGGAGGTGTGTGGCCAAAGGAATGGACAGAGTATCCCAGGAGAGAGCAGGCACGGTCCTGTGGTATGGCTCCAGGAAACTCAGCCTAGAGGCTGTGTTTGCCAGGGCTGTGGGGACAGATGTCTGAAAAAGCAATCTTGGCTCTGGTAGGGGCCAAGGTAATGGCAGGCCTGATTCTCAGTCCATGAGGGGAGATCCTCTGGATATCAAAGGAGGGCAAGTGGGAGGCAGTCGCTCAGGCTTTTGTCTCTGGGTGTTGCTTTCACAGTGGCCGTTCAGGGTAGGGGTTGCTTCAGGGGCCGAGGAAGAGCCTTCCTCTCGGGGGATTGTCCAAGCTCCCAAGTGTTTGGGTTCATTCAGTGGGTAGGGAAGAGTACTGTTTTCTGCCACAGGGGAACTTCCAGGAGAGGGCCTCTAGAGCACATCAGTGGGTTCCCTCAACTGGAATACACACCATCTAGTTAGTCCTGGGTGCCTATGGGCATGGCAAGCCACATATGTGGGCTCTTGGTCCAGTCACTGAGAGGCGTTACTTGAATAAGGTACTCACGCTGAGGGTCACCATGTGTGTTTGTGCCGAAGGCAGGCCTCACGCATGGGCGTGGCCTCATGGGCCATGCCATTTTCTCCTACACTGAAGGTTTGACTCACTGCAAGCAGCAAGGTTTCTTGCCATGGGGAAGGAGGGGTTCTGACTTGTGCATCAGGTTCCCCCCTGTGCAGGGATTGGAGATAAGGTCTAGGTTCCGATGACTGAAAACCCAGGTTGGGAATGGATGGTGGCCTAAGGCAGTGGCCGGTCCAATGTGCTGGGTGTGCAGCCAGCTGTGTCGGTGTCTGTTAGAAGGTCTGGTCTCAGGATATTTGCGACAGAGCATCAGTGTTTAAGGTAGCCTATGCAATTGGGGTGTTGCCGAGGGCCAAGCAGTTTGATCCTCATTTGGGGTTTCTGGGCAGCACCATAGACAAAGTTTTTCTCCTGGGAGGCAGGCAGAGTACTTCATTGTGGCCCCAGATTTCCCAGTAGGGAGGGTTTGTGAGCCAGGAGTGTGAGGACGGAAGTCTAGGAACACAAGCTAAAGTGAGGATTGGAGCCAAGGGCAGAGTAGGCCCACTCTGCAGAGGCTGAATCAACATCTCCTGCATCTGAAGTCAGGCTGAGGATTAGACGTTGGCTGAGGCTGGAGTATGTGTCCATGATGGCACCTTCATGAAGCGGGGGCCTCATGAGGCCAAGGAAGTTTACCCACGCTGAGTTTGGAGGTTGCCCCAAACCACCAGGTTTCCTTCTGTGGGACATTCGATTCCTGTTGCATGTATGTCCAGGATATACCATACGGAAGGACTGGAGAGCAGGGTTCGAAGGATGGATCCCTGTACAGCATGCCTCGCATTCCCATTGGCCATAAGCCACAAGATATGTTTGTTCTGCTTCCTCTGGGGCACGCTAACCAGGGGGCTGAGTTGAAATGGCCTCTCCTGAGGATGCGTCATAATGTGCGTTTGGGTCCATGGAGACTTTGGAATGTGCTGGTTGTTCAGTGGCCCTGCAGAACTCTCTTACCTGAAGGGTTTGATACATCCCCAGTAAGTAAGCTCCCCATGTGGAGACGAGAGAGGTTTGGTTTGGTGCCTCAGAAAAGCCCTGTGTGCTGGTCTACGAAAACAGTCCTCTGAGGACGGACACATGGAAACCAAAGCTAAGTTTCAGATTAGGGCCTGGGGGCCTGTCCATTTCAACCTTCTGTCTCTGGGGACACTGTCTGAGAGTCTAAGTGGAGATAGTTGCTCCACTGGTGTCAGAGAGCCCCTCTTAATCCAGGGTGGCCTACACTATTGATGGCCTCAGGGGCCTTGGAGCTTTTCCCTAACCTGTAGGGTTGTGGTCAATGGATTGGGCACAATTTCCTTGGAGAGGGCAGGCACAATCTTTCGCTGTGGCTCCAGAGGCCCTAGCCTGTCCGTTGTGTGGGTCCAGGCTGTGGGCACAGAAGTCTGAAAACACAAACTCAGCTTATGAGTGGCGCCTAGGGTATGGCAGGCCGGATGTACAGCCCGAGAGGGAGCTCCTGGGCCTCTGAAACAAGGGCGAGTGGGAGGCGTTACTTCAGGCTTTTGTCTCTGGATGTTGTGTCCGGGATAGCCGTGGATTGGAGGGGTGGCCTCAGGGACTTTGGACGAGTATCCCTCTCTGGGGATTTGTCCCAGCTCCCAAGAGTTTGGGGTCATTTAGTGGGAAGGGTGGAGTCGTGTTGTCTGGCTCATGTGTCTCTCCAAGAAAGGGACTCCAGAGCTGAGCCCCAGGTACGGGCGGGGCGACTGCAAAACTCAAACACTGGTGAGGATTGGGTGCATAGGGGCTGGGCAAGCCCCATATTTGGGCTCTTGGTCCAGGCCCTGACAGGCCTTTCTTTGACATGGGGCTCATGCTGAGGGTCACAGTGTGAATTTGTGCCCAAGCAGCACTCAAGTTTGGGCGTGGCATCAGGGGCCATGAAGGTTTCTCCCACCCTGAAGGTGTGACTCCATGCCAAGAGCAAGCTTTACAGCCACGGGAAAGGAGGATTTCTGTTTTGTGCTTGCGATACCCAGTTGTGTGGAGAATTGATATAATGTCTAGGTTCAGATATCTGAAAACCAAGGTTAAAAAAAGGTGACGGCATAAGACCATGGCGTGTCCGAAGTGCTGGGTGTGCGGCCAGCTGTCTCCTTGTCTGTCTGGACGTCTGGCTTCAGGCTGTGTCAGACAGAGCATGAGTGACCAGAGAAGCCTATCCAGTTCGGGTACCGTCAAGGCCCGAGCAGGTTGATCCTCATCTGGGTTTTCTGGAGAGAGCCCCACAGGGAAACGTTTTTCTTCCATTGGGCAGACCCTGGGATTTGTTGTGGTTCTGGAGTTCCTAGTCCGGAGGGCTTGTTTGCCACGAGTGTGAGGAAGGAAGTCTGAAAACACAAGCTAGCATGCGGTTTGGGACCGAGGGCATGGCAGGCCCACTCTGCAGAGGCTGAATCGAGATCTCCTGCACTGAGGTCATGTCAACTATGAGACGTGCCTCAGGCTACAGTTTTTGTCCAGCATGGCCACTTCCTGAAGGGTGTGGGGGCTTCTTGAGGCCAGGGAGGTTTGACTACGATGGGATTTGAGAACTACTCCAAACCTTAAGGTTTCCTTCTGCACGACAATCGAGTACTATTGGATGGTTACAGGAGGCCCCATACGGAAAGACTCGAGAGCAGTTGTCTAAGCATGGATGCCTGGGAACGCCACCTCATATTCCCACTCTTTAGTCAGGACAAGGCAGGCTCAATCGGCGGGCTCTTGGGTGAGATACCCAGAGGGGAGAGTTGAAATGGACTCTCCTGAAGATGAGTCGTACTGTGGCTTGGTGGCCTGGGAGACCTGGATGTGGAGGTGGCTCAGGGACTCTGCAGGATTCTCCAACCTGAGGTGTTTGACACGGCTCCAACAAGGAAGCTTCCCATGTGGAGACGAGAGGAGTTCTGTTCAGTGCCTCAGGAAAGCCCCATATCCTGTTCTTCGAACCAAAGCCTCTGAGGAGTGACACCTGGAAAACAAAGCAAGAGTTGAGATTAGGGCCTAAGGGCCTGTCCGGCTCAACCTTCTATCTCTGTTGACATCTGTGTGCATATAATGTGTAGGTTCAGACATCTGAAAACCAAGGTTAGGAAGAGGTGACGGCATAAGACCATGGCGTGTCCAAAGTGCTGGGTGTGCGGCCAGCTGTCTCCTTGTCTGTCTGGACGTCTGGCTTCAGGCTGTGTCAGACAGAGCATGAGTGCCCAGAGCAGCCTATCTAGTTCGGGTACCGTCAAGGCCTGAGCAGGTTGATCCTCATCTGGGTTTTCTGGAGAGAGCCCCACAGGGAAACGTTTTTCTTCCATTGGGCAGACCCTGGGCTGGGTTGTGGTTCTGGAGTTTCTAGTCCGGAGGGCTTGTTTGCCATGAGTGTGAGGAAGGAAGTCTGAAAACACAAGTTAGCGTGAGGTTTGGGACCGAGGGCACGGCAGGCCCACTCTGCAGAGGCTGAATCGAGATCTCCTGCACTGAGGTCATGTCAACTATGAGACGTGCCTCAGGCTAGAGTTTTTGTCCAGCATGGCCTCTTCCTGAAGGGTGTGGGGGCTTCATGATGCCAGGGAGTTTTGCCAATGATGGGATTTGTGAACTACTCCAAACCTCAAGATTTCCTTCTGCACGACAGTCGAGTGCTATTGGATGGTTCCAGGAGGCCCCATACCGAAATACCTGAGAGCAGGTGTCTAAGCATGGATGCCTGGGAACGCCACCTCATATTCCCACTCTTTAGTCCGGACAAGGCGGGCTCAATCTGCGGGCTCCTGGGTTAGCTACCCAGAGGGGAGAGTTGAAATGAACTCTCCTGAAGATGAGTCCTACTGTGGCTTGGTGGTCTGGGAGACCTTGGAATGTGGAGGTGGCTCAGGGACTCTGCAGGATTCTCCACCCTGAGGTGTTTGACACGGCTCCAACAAGGAAGCTTCCCATGTGGAGACCAGAGGAGTTCTATTTATTGCCTCAGGAAAGCCCCATATCCTGTTCTTCGAACCAAAGCCTCTGAGGAGTGACACCTGGAAACCAAAGCAAGAGTTGAGATTAGGGCTTAAGGGCCTGTCCGGCTCAACCTTCTATCTCTGTTGACATATTTGTGCATGCCCTCGTGGAGGTAGCTGCTCAGCTTGTGTCTGAATGCCCCTGTGTGTCCATAGAGGATCCCGGTAGTGGGATATCCTCGGGGGCCTTGAGTTTTTTCATATTCTGGAGGTGTGTCGCCAAAGGAATGGTCACAGTTTCCCAGGAGAGAGAAGGCACGGTCCTGTGTTATGGCTCCAGAGGACCCAGCCTAGAGGCTGTGTTTGCCAGGGCTGTGGGACAGATTTCTGAAAAAGCAAACTTGGCTCTGGTAGGGGCCAAGGTAATGGCAGGCCTGATCTCCAGTCCGTGAGGTGAAATCCTCTGGATATCAAAGGAGGGCAAGTGGGAGGCAGTCGCTCAGGCTTTTGTCTCTGGATGGTGCATTCACAGAGGCTGTTCAGGGTAGGGGTTGCCTCAGGGGACGAGGAAGAGCCTTCCTCTCGGGGTGTTGTCCAAGCTCCCAAGTGTTTGTGTTCATTCTGTGGGAAGGGAAGAGTACTGTTTTCTGCCAAAGGGGACCCCACAGGATTGGGACTCTAGAGCACAGCAGTGGGTTCTCTCAACTGGAATACACACCATCTAGTTAGTCCTGGGGGCCTATGGGCATGGCAAGCACTATATGCAGGCTCTTGGTCCAGACCGTGACAGACCTTTTTTTGACATCGGCTCATGCTGATGGTCACACTGTGAATTTGTGCCCAAGCAGCACTCAAGTTTTGCGTGGCATCTGTGGCCATGAAGGGTTCTCCCACTTGAAGGTGTGACTCCATGCGAAGAACAAGCATTACAGCCATGTTGAAGGCAGAGTTCTGATTTGTGATTCCGATACACAAACTCAGCTTTGGTTGGGGACGTCGGTATTGCAGGCCCAATCTACAAACCATGAGAAGAACTCATGAGGATTTGAATATAGAGCAGGTCTGAGGCTCTTGCTCAGGCATTTGTCTCTGGATGTTGTTCAGCGATGGCCGTGGAATGTCGGGAATGCCTCATGGGCCATGGAGGAATCTTCCTCTCTGAGGATTTGGCCCGATTTCCAATTGTTTTTCGTCAGTCTGTGGGATGGGAGGACTCCTTTCATGTTTGTTACCTCAGGTATCCCACCAAAGAGGAATTCCAAAGCAAAGCCGTGGGGAAGACTGAAGGGACAACCCGAATTATGGTTAAAAATTTGGGCTAAGGGGCATGGCAAGCCCAATATGCTATCTCTTTATCCAGCCACTGAGAGGCCTTACTTGAGGACTGGGCTCAGGCTTAGGTTCACAATGTGTGTTTGTGACCAATGTGGCACGCGGGCATGGGTGGGGCCTCATGGGCCACACTGGTATCAACTACACTGAATGTTGGACAACATGCCAACCACAAGGTTTCTTGCCATGGGGAAGGAGTTCTGATTTCCTCATCATGTTCAACCCTGAGCAGTGATTGTAGATAAAGTCTAGTTTCTGAAGCCTGAAAACCGAGGTTGGGAAGAAAAAATGACCTAAGGCCATGGTGGAACAAATGCTCAGTGTGCGGCCAGCAGCCTGCATGGGGCCAGGAGGTCCAGGCTCAGGCTGTGTCAGAAAGGACATTAGTGCCCTGGTCAGCTTAAGTATTTGGGGTACAGCAAAGGTCGGTGAGGTTGATCCTCATTTGGGGTTACTGGGTATCAATGTTTTTCTTCTGGAGGGCAGGCAGAGTGCTGCATTGTAGTTCTGGATTGCCAAACTGGAGGGCTTGTGGGCCAGTAGTCTGAGGACAGAAGTCAGGGAACACAAGCTAGGCTTAGGTTTCTGGGTGAGGCCATGGCAGGCACAATCTACAGACCTGAATCGAGATCTCGTGCATCTGAAGTCAGGGAGAGGATCAGACCATCGCTCAGGTTGGAGTTTCTGAACCTGATGGCCCCTTCATGAAGGGGGGGGAATCACGATGCCATGGGGGTTTTCCCACGATGGGAGTTTGAGAAGCTCCAAAGTGCAGAGAGTTCTGCAGGACAATTGAGACCTGTTGTTTGGGTCCAGGCCAATGATTCTGAGCAGGGTTCTAAAGATGGATGGCTGGGTAGCCCACCTCGCATTCCAATTGTCTCCTAGCAACAAGACAGGTTAGATCTCCTGGATCTGTGGGGAGCAACCGAGGACGCTGAGTTGAAATGGACACCCATGGAGATGGGTCAAATGTGCTTTTGTGTCTATGGAGACCTTGGAATAAAGCGGTGGCACTGGAGCCCTAAAGGGTTCTCCTAAACAGAGGTTTGACACAGCTCCAACGTGCAAGTTTCTCATGTGTAGATGAGATGTTTTCTGATGGGTGAGTCAAGAAACAGCTATATGCTGCTTTTGAAATCCAGGCCTCTGAGGAGAGATGCCTGGATACCAAAGCAATGGATCTGATTAGTGCCTAGGGGCCTGTTCTTTCCTTTTTACCTCTGGGGACATCTGTCTATGGGTCTGAGTGCAGGTAGGTGCTCAGTTGGGCTCAGATTGCCCGTTTTTCCTGGGAAGCCACCACTATTGAGATGGATCAGGTTCTTTGGAGGTTTATCCTATTAGAAGGGTTGTGGCCATTGGAATGGGCACACACAATTTCCTTGGAGAGGCAAGTACAGTCCTCAGGTTTGGCTCCAGGGGCCTGAGCCTGTAGGTTGTGTAGGCCAGGGCTGTTTGGACAGTTGTCTGAAAACACAAACTCGGCTTATGTTTCGGGTCATAGGTATGGCAGGACTGATCTACAGACCATGAGGAGAACTCTTCGGGATTTGAAAGAGGGGCGAGTGTGAGGCTACTGCTCAAGTTTTTGTCTCTGGATATCGTTGCACTCATGGTCGTGGAATTTCTGGGTGACTTCATGGGAAATGGACGAGTCTTACTCTCTGATGGTTTGGCCCCATCCAACGAGTTTGAGGTCATACTGTGGGCTGGAAGAAGACCGTTTTTTTGTTGTTGTTGTTTTCTTTATTAACCTCAGGTGTCCCACAAAATGAGGGATTCCAGAGTAGAGCCCTGGGAAGGGGCGACTGGACAATCAAAATCTGGTTAAAAATTGGGGCCTAGGGACATGTCAAGCCCATTATGACATCTAATGGTCCAGCCACTGAGAGGACTTACTAGGGGACAGGACTCATGCTGAGGGTCACAATGCGTGTTTATGCCCTCCTTGCACTCAAGAGTGGGCGGGGCCTCAGGGTGAATGCTGGTTTCTCCTTCACTGAACCTTGGAAAACATGCCAACCACAAGTTTTCTTGCCATGGGTAAGGAGGAGTTCTGATTTCTGCATCACACTCACCCCTGGGCAGTGATTGGGGATAATGTCTCGTTTCTGAAGCCTGAAAAATGAGGTAGGGAAGAGATGATGACCTAAGGCCATGGCGGGTCTTATGTGCTCAGTGTGGGGTAGCTTTCTGGGTGTTGGTCAGGAGGTCTGGGCTCACGCTGTGTCCAACAGTGCATTAGTGCCCAGGTTAGACTAGATAATTTGGGTAAAGTCGAGTGCTGTGTAGGTTTATCCTCATTTAAGGTGCCTGGGCAGCTCATGAGGCAATACTTTTTTTTTTTTTTTTTTTAAAAGGGCAGGCAGTGTGCTGCATTGTGGGTCCGGAATTGCCAAACTTGAGGGCTTCGGGGCCAGGAGTGTGAGGACGGAAGTCTGAGAACACAAGCTAGACTTGGGAATCAGGGCGAGGGCACGACAGGTACCCCCTGCAGATCTGAACCAATATCTCATGCATCTGAAGTCAGGGCGAGGATCAGACGTTGGCTCAGGTTGTAGTTTCCGTGCATGACGGCCGATTCATGAAGGGAGCGGAATCTCGAGGCCATTGAGGTTTTCCCACGTTGGGAGTTGTGGGATGCCCCCTTCAAGCATTCGTTCTGTGGGACAAAGGAGACATGTTGGACAGCTCCAGCATATCCCACATGGAATGACTCCAGAGCACCGTTCGAGGATGGATGCCTGGGAAGCCCGCCTCCCAGGGCTTCCAATTGTCTCCTAGCAACAAGACAGTTTAGATCTGATGGCTCTGCGGGAGCAACCGGGGTGGCTGAGTTGAAATGGACTTTCCTAGGATGGGTCCTAATGTATTTTTGTGTCCATGAGGGCCTTGGAATGGGGCAGTGGCACCGGAACCCTGAAGTACTCTCCTAAGCTTTTGACATAGCTCCCTGGCACAGGATTCCTTGTGGAGACGAGATGAGTTCTGATGGGTGCCTCAGGAAAACCCCTATGCTCGTATTGGAATCAGGCTTTTGAGGAGACATGCCTGTAAACCAAAGCAATGGATCCTATTATGGCCTAGGGTCCTGTCTGGTTCAATCTTCTTCTCTGGGTATATCCATCTATGGTATGAGTGGAAGTAGATTATCAGCTGGTATCAGACAGCCCTTGTGTGTTCCGGGCGACCTACACTATTGGAATGGCCTCAGGGATTTGGCGGTTTCTCCTAATTGGTACGATTTTGGCAGATGCTCAGCTGGTGTCAGACCGCCCTTGTTTATCCCGGGCGACCTACACTATTGGGATGGCCTCAGGGATTTGGCGGTTTCTCTTAATTTGTACAATTTTGGACAATGGAATGGGCAGAATTCCCATGGATTGATAGGCACAGTACTAATGTGTGGCTCCAGGGGCCCCAGCCTGGAGGGTGTGTGGCCCAGGACTTTGAGGACAGAAGTCTGGAAACACAAACTCAGCTTAGGTTGAGGGACTTAGGTATGGCAGGCCCGATGTACAAACCATGAGAAGAACTCTTCAGGATATTAAGAAAGTGCGAATCTGAGGCGCTTGCTCAGGCTTTTGTCTCTGGATTTTTTATCAGCACAGGCCGTGGAATGTCGGGGAGGACTCATGGGCCATGGACAAATCATCCTCTCTGAGGATTTGGCCAGATTCCCAATTGTTGTTCGTTAATCTGTGGGATGAGAGTACTCCTTTCAGTTTTGTTACCTCAGGTGTCCCACCAAAAGAGGAATTCCAAAGCAAAGCCGTGGGGAAGACTGAAGGGACAACCTGAACTATGGTTAAAAATTGGGGCCTAGGGGCATGGCAAGCCCAATATGCTATCTCTTCATCCAGCCACTGAGAGGCCTTACTTGAGGACTGGGCTCAGGCTGAGAGTCACAATGTGTGATTGGGACCCATGTGGTCCGCGAGCATGGGCGGGGCCTCATGGGCCACACTGGTTTCAACTACACTGAACGTTGGACAACATGCCAACCACAAGGTTTCTTGCCATGGGGAAGGAGTTCTGATTTCTGAATCACGTTCAACCCCGGGCAGTGATTGGAGATAAGGTCTAGGTTCAGAAGCATGAAAAAAGAGGTTGGGAAGAGATGACGACCTAAGGCCATGGCGGCTCGATGTGTCAGTGTGCAGCCAGCTGTCTGGGTGGGGCCAGGAGTTCCAGGCTCAGGCTGTGTCAGAAAGGGCATTAGTGACCTGGTCAGCCTATGTATTTGGGGTACAGCCAAGGTAGGTGCAGGTTGATCCTCATTTGGGGTTACTGGGTAGCCCCAGAGGGCAATGTTTTTCTTCTGGGGGGCAGGCAGAGTGCTGCATTGTAGTTCTGGATTGCCAAACTGGAGGGCTTGTGGGCCAGTAGTCTGAGGACAAAAGTCTGAGGCTTCGGTTTTTGGGTGAGGCCATGGCAGGCACAATCTACAGACCTGAATCGAGATCTCGTGCATCTGAAGTCAGGGCGAGGATCAGACGATCGCTCAGATTGGAGTTTCTGTCCCTGATGGCCGCTTCATGAAGGGGGGGCATCTCGATGCCATGGGGGTTTTCCCACGATGGGAGGTGTGAGCAGCTCCAAACTGCAAAGAGTCTTCTGCAGGACAATTGAGACCTGTTGTTTGGCCCAGGCCATGATTCTGAGCAGGGTTCTAAGGATGCATGGCTGGGTAGCCCACCTCGCATTCCAATTGTCTCCTAGCAACAAGACAGGTTAGATCTGCTGGATCTGGGGGAGCAACCGAGGAGGCTGAGTTGAAATGGACTCTCCTGTGGATGGGTCCTAATGTGCTTTTGTGTCTAAGGAGACCTTGAAATGGTGCCCTGAAGGGTTCTCCTACACAGAGGCTTTAACACAGCTCCAACGTGCAAGTGTTCCTTGTGTAGATGAGATGTTTCCTGATGGGTGAGTCAAGAAACAGCCATATGCTGGTTTTGAAATCCAGGCCTCTGAGGAGAGATGCATGGAAAACAAAGCAATGGATCTGATTAGTGCCTAGGGACCCGGTCTTTGCTTTTTCCTCTGGGGAGATCTCTCTATGGGTCTGAGTGCAGGTAGGTGCTCAGATGGGCAGAGATTGCCCCTGTATTTCCTGGGAAGCCAGCACTAGTGCGATGGATCAGGGACTTTGGAGGTTTATCCAATTAGAAGGGTTGTGGCCATTGGAATGGGCACACACAAATCCCTTGGAGAGAGCAAGTACAGTCCTCAGGTTTGGCTCCAGGGGCCTGAGCCTGTAGGTTGGGTAGGCCAGTTCTCTTTGGACAGTTGTCTGAAAACACAACCTCGGCTTATGTTTCGGGTCGTAAGTATGGCAGGACTGATCTACAGACCATGAGGAGAACTCTTCGGGATTTGAAAAAAGGGCGAGTGTGAGGCTCTTGCTCAAGTTTTTGTCTCTGGATATCGTGTCACTCATGGTGGTGATATTTCTGGGTGACTTCATGGGAAATGGACGAGTCTTACTCTCTGGTGGTTTGGCCCCGTCCAAAGTGTTTGGGGTAATTCAGTGTGATGGAAGAATTCCGTTTATTTGTTGTTGTTGTTTTCTTTTTTAACCTCAGTTGACCCACCAAATGAGGGATTCCAGAGTGAGCCCTGGGGAGGGGCAACCGGACAATCAGAAATCTGGTTAAAAATTGGGGACTAGGGACATGTCAAGTCCATTATGACATCTTATGGTTCAGCCACTGAGAGGACTTACTAGAGTACAGGACTCATGCTGAGGGTCACAATGCGTGTTTATGCCCTCGTCGCACTCAAGAATGGGCGGGGCCTCAGGGTGAATGCTGGTTTCTCCTACACTGAACGTTGGACAACGTGCCAACCACAAGGTTTCTTGCCATGCGTAAGGAGGAGTTCTGATTTCTGCATCACACTCACCCCTGGGCAGTGATTGGAGATAAGGTCTCAGTTCTGAAGTTGAAAACTGAGGTAGGGAATAGATGATGACCTAAGGTCATGGCAGGTCTTATATGCTCAGTGTGCGGTCAGCTTTCTGGGGGTTGGTCAGGAGGTCCGGCTCAGGTTGTGTCCGACAGTACTTTAGTGCACAGGTTAGACTATATAACTTTGGTAAATAGAATGCTGTGTATGTTTATCCTCATTTAAGGTGCCTGGGAAGCTCATGAGGCAATAATTTTTTTCTAGAGCGCAGGCAGTGTGCTGCATTGTGGGTCCGGAATTGCCAAACTTGAGGGATTCGGGGCCAGGGGTGTGAGGACGGAAGTCTGAGAAGAAAGCTAGACTTGAGTTTCAGGGCGAGAGCACGGCAGGTACCACCTGCAGCTCTGAACCAATATCTCATGCATCTGAAGTCAGGGCGAGGATCAGACGTTGGTTCAGGTTGGAGTTTCTGTGCATGACGGCCGCTTCATGAAGGGAGCGGAATCTCGAGGCCATTGAGGTTTTCCCACGTTGGGAGTTGTGGGATGCCCCCTTCAAGGATTCCTTCTGCAGGACAATTGAGACCTGTTGGACAGCTCCAGGACATCCCATATAAAATGACTACAGAGCACCATACGAGGATGGATGCCTGGGAAGCCCGCCTCGCATTCTAATTTTCTCCTTGCAACAAGACAGTTTAGATCTGATGGCTCTGCGGGAGCAACCGGGGTGGTTGAGTTGAAATGGACTTTCCTGAGGTTGGGTCTTAATGGGTTTTGTGTCCCTGAGGGCCTTGGAATGGGGCAGTGGCACCGGAACCCTGAAGTACTCTCCTAAGCTTCGGACATAGCTCCCATGCACAAGTTTCCTTGTGGAGACGAGATGAGTTCTGATGGGTGCCTCAGGAAAACCCCTATGCTCGTATTGGAATCAGGCTTTTGAGGACAAATGCCAGTAAACCAAAGCAATGGATCCTATTATGGCCTAGGTTCCTGTCTGGTTCAATCTTCTTCTCTGGGGACATCCCTCTACGGTGTGAGTAGACGTAGATGCTCAGCTGGTGTCAGACCGCCCTTGTTTGTCCCGGGCGACCTACACAATTGGGATGGCCTCATGGATTTTGCGGTTTCTCTTAATTTGTACAATTTTGGACAATGGAATGGACAGAATTCCCATGGATTGGTAGGCACAGTCCTAATGTGTGGCGCCAGGGGCCCCAGTTTGGAGCGTGTGTGGCCCAAAATTTGAGGACAAAGTCTGAAAACACAAACTCAGCTTAGGTTTGGGGACGTAGCTATGGCATGCCCGATCTACAAACCATGAGAAGAATTCGTCAGGATATGAAGAAAGTGCGAATCTGAGGCGCTTGCTCAGGCTTTTGTCTCTGGATTTTGTATCAGCGCTGGCCATGGAATGTCGGGGAGGCCTCATGGGCCATGGACGAATCTTCCTCTCTGAGGATTTGGCCCGATTCCCAATTGTTTTTCGTCAATCTGTGGGATGGGGGGACTCCTTTCAGTTTTGTTACCTCAGGTGTCCCACCAAAAGAAGAATTCCAAAGCAAACCGTGGGGAAGACTGAAGGGACTACCCGAACTATGGTTAAAAATTGGGGCCTAGGGGCATGGCAAGCCCAAAATGCTATATCTTCATCCACCCACTGAGAAGCCTTACTTGAGGACTGAGCTCAGGCTGAGGGTCACAATGTGTGTTTGGGACCCATGTGGCCCGCGAGCATGGGCGGGGCCTCATGGGCCACTCTGGTTTCAACTACACTGAACGTTGGTCAACATGCCAACCACAAGGTTTCTTGCCATGGGGAAGGAGTCCTGATTTCTGCATCACGTTCAACCCTGGGCAGTGATTGGAGATAAGGTCTAGGATCTGAAGCCTGAAAACCGAGGTTGGAAAGAGATGACGACCTAAGGCCATGGCGGCTCGATGTGCTCAGTGTGCGGCCAACTGCCTGGGTGGGGCCAGGAGTTCCAGGCTCAGGCTGTGTCAGAAAGGGCATTAGTGCCCTGGTCAGCCTATACATTTGGGGTAGAGCCAAGGTAGGTGCAGGTTGATCCTCATTTGGGATTACTGTGTAGCCCCTGAGGGCAATGTTTTTCTTCTGGACGGCAGGAAGAGTGCTGCATTGTAGTTCTGGATTGCCAAACTGGAGGGCTTGTGGGCCAGTAGTCTGAGGACAGAAGTCAGGGAACACAAGCTAGGCTTAGGTTTCTGGGTGAGGCCATGGCAGGCACAATCTACAGACCTGAATCGAGATCTCGTGCATCTGAAGTCAGGGCGAGGATCAGACGATCGCTCAGGTTGGAGTTTCTGAACCTGATGGCCCCTTCATGAAGGGGGGGGATCACGATGCCATGGGGGTTTTCCCACGATGGGAGTTTGAGAAGCTCCAAAGTGCAGAGAATTCTGCAGGACAATTGAGACCTGTTGCTTGGGTCCAGGCCAATGATTCTGAGCAGGCTTCTAAGGATGGATGGCTGGGTAGCCCACCTCGCATTCCAATTGTCTCCTAGCAACAAGACAGGTTTGATCTGCTGCATCGGGAGAGACCGAGGATGCTGAGTTGAAATGGACTCTCCGGGGATTGGTCCTAATTTCTTTTGTTTCTATGGAGACCTTGGAATGAAGTGGTGGCACTGGGGTCCTGAACGTTCTCCTAAACAGAGGCTTTGACACAGCTCCAACGTGCAAGTTTCCCATGTGTAGATGAGATGTTTTCTCATGGGTGAGTCTAGAACAGCCATATGCTGGTTGTGAAATCCAGGCCTCTGAGGAGAGATGTCTGGAAACCAAAGCAATGGTTCTGATAAGTGCCTAGGGGCCTGTTCTTTCCTTTTTTCCTCTGGGGACATCTGTCTATGGGTCTAAGTGCAGGTAGGTGCTCAGATGGGCTCAGATTGCCCCTGTTTTTCCAGGGAAGCCACCACTATTGGGATGGATCAGGGACTTTGGAGGTTTATCCTATTAGAAGGGATGTGGCCATTGGAATGGGCACACACAATATCCTTGGAGAGGGCAAGTACAGTCCTCAGGTTTGGCTCCAGGGGCCTGAGCCTGTAGGTTTTGTAGGCCAGGGCTGTTTGGACTGTTGTCTGAAAACACAACCTCGGCTTATGTTTCGGGTCATAGGTATGGCAGGACTGATCTACGGACCATGAGGAGAACACTTCGGTATTTGAAAAAAGAGCGAGTGTGAGGCTCTTGCTCAAGTTTTTGTCTCTGGACATCGTGTCACTTATGGTGCTGACATTTCTGGGTGACTTCATAGGAAATGGACGATCTTACTCTCTGGTGGTTTGGCCCCGTCCAAAGTGTTTGGGATCATTCTGCGTGATGGAAGAATTCCGTTTTTTTGTTGTTGTTGTTGTTGTTTTCTTTTATAACCTCAGGTGACCCACCAAATGAGGGATTCCAGAGTAGAGCCCTTGGGAGGGGCAACCGGACAATCAGAAATCTGGTTAAAAATTGGGGCCTAGGGACATGTCAAGCCCATTATGACATCTTATGGTCCAGCCACTGAGAGGACTTACTAGAGGACAGTACTTATGCTGAGGGTCACAATGCGTGTTTATGCCCTCGTTGCACTCAAGAATGGGCGGGGTCTCACGGTGAATGCTGGTTTCTCCTACACTGAACGTTGGACAACGTGCCAACCACAAGGTTTCTTGCCATGGGTAAGGAGGAGTTCTGATTTCTGCATCACACTCACCCCTGGGCAGTGATTGGGGATAATGTCTCGTTTCTGATGCCTGAAAAATGAGGTAGGGAAGAGATGATGACCTAAGGCCATGGCGGGTCTTATGTGTAACTGTGCGGTCAACTTTCTGGGGGTTGGTCAGGAGGTCCGGGCTCAGGTTGTGTCCGACAGTGCTTTAGTGCACAGGTTAGACTATATAACTTGGGTAAAGTAGAGTGCTGTGTAGGTTAATCCTCATTTAAGGTGCCTGGGAAGATCATGAGGCAATAATTTTTTTCTAGAGGGCAGGCAGAGTGCTGCATTGTGGTTCCGGAATTGCCAAAATTGAGGGCTTCGGGGCCAGGGGTGTGAGGACGGAAGTCTGAGAAGAAAGCTAGACTTGGGTTTCAGGGCGAGGGCACCCCAGGTACGCCCTGCAGCTCTGAATCAATATCTCATTCATCTGAAGTCAGAACGAGGATCAGATGTTGGCTCAGGTTGGAGTTTCTGTGCATGACGGAGGTTTCATGAAGGGAGCGGAATCTCGAGGCCATTGAGGTTTTCCCACGTTGGGAGTTGTGGGATGCCCCCTTCAAGGATTCCTTCTGCGGGACAGTTGAGACCTGATGAACAGCTCCAGACATCCCAGATGGAATGACTCCAGAACACCATGCGAGGACGGATGACTTGGAAGCCCGCCTCGCATTCCAATTGTCTCATAGCAACAAGACAGTTTAGATCTGATGGCTCTGCGGGAGCAACCGGGGTGGCTGAGTTGAAATGGACTTTCCTGAGAATGGGTCCTAATGGGTTTTTGTGTCCCTGAGGGCCTTGGAATGGGGTGGTGGCCCCGGGACCATGAAGTACTCTCCTAAGCTTCTGACATAGCTCCCATGCACAGGTTTCCTTGTGGAGACGAGATGAGATCCGATGGGTGCCTCAGGAAAACCCCTATGCACGTATTGGAATCAGGCTTTTGAGGAGACATGCCTGTAAACCAAAGCAATGGATCCTATTATGCCCTAGGGTCCCGTCTGGTTCAATCTTCTTCTCTGGGGACATCCATCTATGGTATGAGTGGAGGTAGATGCTCAGCTGGTGTCAGACCACCCTTGTTTGTCCCGGGCGACCTACACTATTGGGATGGCCTCAGGGATTTGGCGGTTTCTCTTAATTTGTACAATTTTGGACAATGGAATGGGCAGAATTCCCATGGATTGGTAGGCACAGTCCTAATGTGTGGCTCCAGGGGCCTCAGCCGGGAGGGTGTGTGGCCCAGGACAGAAGTCTGAAAACACAAACTCAGGTTAGGTTTGGGGACGGAGATATGGCAGGCCAGATCTGGAATCCATGAGAATAATTCTTCAGGATATGAAGAAAGTGCGAATCTGAGGCACTTGCTCAGGCTTTTGTCTCTGGATTTTGTATCAGCGCTGTCGTGGAATGTCGAGGAGGCCTCATGGGCCATGGGCGAATCTTCCTCTGTGAGGATTTGGCCCGATTCCCAATTGTTTTTCGTCAATCTGTGGGATGGGAGGACTCCTTTCAGCTTTGTTACCTCAGGTGTCCCACCAAAAGAGGAATTTCAAAGAAAAGCCGTGGGGAAGACTGAAGGGACAACCCGAACTATGGTTAAAAATTGGGGCCTGGGGCATGGCAAGCCCAATATGCTATCTCTTTATCCAGCCACTGAGAGGCCTTACTTGAGGACTGGGCTCAGGCTGAGAGTCACAAAGTGTGATTGGGACCCATGTGGCCCGCGACCATGGGCGGGCCTTATGGGCCAAACTGGTTTCAACTACACTGAACGTTGGACAACATGCCAACCACAAGGTTTCTTGCCATGGGGAAGGAGTTCTGATTTCTGCATCAGCTTCAACCCTGGGCAGTGATTGGAGATAAGGTCTAGGTTCTGAAGCCTGAAAACTGAGGTTGGGAAGAGATGAAGATCTAAGGCCATGGCGGCTCCATATGCTCAGTGTGCGGCCAGCTGTCTGGGTGGGGCTAAATGTTCCAGGCTCAGGCTGTGTCAGAAAGGGCATTAGTGCCCTGGTCAGCCTATATATTGGGGGTACAGCCAAGGTAGGTGTAGGTTGATCCTCATTTGGGGTTACTTTGTAGCCCCTGAGGGCAATGTTTTTCTTCTGGAGGGCAGGCAGAGTGCTGCATTGTAGTTCTGGATTGCCAAACTGGAGGGCTTGTGGGCCAGTAGTCTGAGGACAGAAGTCTGAGAACACAAGCTAGGCTTCGGTTTCTAGGTGAGGCCATGGCAGGCACAATCTATAGACCTGAATCGAGATCTCGTGCATCTGAAGTCAAGGCGAAGATCAGATGATCGCTCAGGTTGGAGTTTCTGAACCTGATGGCCCCTTCATGAAGGGGGGGCATCACGAGGCCATGGGGGTTTTCCCACGTTAGGAGGTTTGAGCAGCTCCAAACTGCAAAGAGTCTTCTGCAGGACAATAGAGACCTGTTGTTTGGCTCAAGGCCATGATTCTGAGCTGGGTTCTAAGGATGGATGGCTGGGTAGCCCACCTCGCATTCCAATTGTCTCCTAGCAACAAGACCGGTTAGATCTGCTGGATCTGGGGGAGCAACCGAGGAGGCTGAGTTGAAATGGACTCTCCTGCGGATGGGTCCTAATATGCTTTTGTGTCTATAAAGACCTTGGAATGGTGCCCTGAAGGGTTCTCCTACACAGAGGCTTTGACACAGCTCCAACGTGCAAGTTTCCCATGTGTAGATGAGATGTTTTCTGATGGGTGAGTCAAGAAACAGCCATATGCTGGTTTTGAAATCCAGGCCTCTGAGGAGAGATGCCTGGAAAACATAGCAATGGATCTGATTAGTGCCTAGGGACCCGGTCTTTCCTTTTTACCTCTGGGGAGATCTCTCTATGGGTCTGAGTGCATGTAGTTGCTCAGAAGGGCTCAGATTGCCTCTGTATTTCCTGGGAAGCCGGCACTAGTGCGATGGATCAGGGTTTTTGGAGGTTTATCCTATTAAAAGGGTTGTGGCCATTGTAATGGGCACACACAATTCCCTTGGAGATGGCAAGTACAGTCCTCAGGTGTGGCTCAAGGGGCCTGAGCCTGTAGGTTGTGTAGGCTAGGGCTGTTTGTACAGTTGTCTGAAAACACAACCTCGGCTTATGTTTCGGGTTGTACGTATGGCAGGAATGATCTACAGACCATGAGGAGAACTCTTCGGGATTTGAAAAAAGGGCGAGTGTGAGGCTCTTGCTCAAGTTTTTGTCTCTGGATATCGTGTCACTCATGGTGATGAAATTTCTGGGTGACTTCATGGGAAATGGACGAGTCTTACTCTCTGGTGGTTTGGCCCCGTCCAAAGTGTTTGGGGTCATTCTGTGTGATGCAAGAATTCCGTTTTTTTGTTTTTGTTATTTTATTTTTTAACCTCAGGTGACCCACCAAATGAGGGATTCCAGAGTAGAGCGCTGGGGAGGGGCAACCGGACAATCAGAAATCTGGTTAAAAATTGGGGCCTAGGGACATGTCAAGCCCATTATGACATCTAATGGTCCAGCCACTGAGAGGACTTTCTAGAGGACAGGACTCATGCTGAGGGTAACAATGCGTGTTGCTGCCCTCGTCGCACTCAACAATGGGCGGGACCTCAGGGTGAATGCTGGTTTCTGCTACACTGAACTTTGGACAACGTGCCAACCACAAGGGTTCTTGCCATGGGTAAGGAGGAGTTCTGATTTCTGCATCACACTCACCCCTGGGCAGTGATTGGAGATAAGGTCTCGGTTCTGAAGCCTGAAAAATGAGGTAGGGAAGAGATGATGACCTAAGTCCATGGCGGGTCTTATGTGCTCAGTGTGCGGTCAGCTTTCTGGGGGTTGGTCAGGAGGTCCGGGCTCAGGTTGTGTCCGACAGTGCTTTAGTGCACAGGTTAGACTATATAATTTGGGTAAAGTCGAGTGCTGTGTAGGTTTATTCTCATTTAAGGTGCCTAGGAAGCTCATGAGGCAATAATTTTTTTCTAGAGGGCAGGCAGAGTGCTGCATTGTGTGTCCGGAATTGCCAAACTTGAGGGCTTCGGGGCCAGGCGTGTGAGGATGGAAGTCTGAGAAGGAAGCTAGACTGGGTTTCAGGGCGAGGACACGTCTGGAACCCCTTCAGCTCTGAACCAATATCTCATGCATCTGAAGTCAGGGCGAGGATCAGACGTTGGCTCAGGTTGTAGTTTCTGTGCATGACGGACACTTCATGAAGGGAGCGGCATCTCAAGGCCATTGAGGTTTTCCCACGTTGGGAGTTGTGGGGTGCCCCTTTCAAGGATTCCTTCTGCGGGACAATTGAGATCTGTTGGACAGCTCCAGGACATCCCAGATGGAATGACTCCAAAGCTCATGTGAGGATGGATGCCTGGGAAGCCCGCCTCACATTCCAATTGTCCCCTAGCAACAAGACAGTTTAGATCTGATGGCTCTGCGGGAGCAACCGGGGTGGCTGAGTTGAAATGGACTTTCCTGAGGTTGGGTCCTAATGGGTTTTTGTGTCCCTCAGGGCCTTGGATTGGGGTCGTGGCCTCGGGACCCTGAAGTACTCTCCTAAGCTTCTGACATAGCACCCATGCACAGGTTTCCTTGTGGAGACGAGATGAGTTCTGATGGGTGCCTCAGGAAAACCCCTATGCTCGTATTGGAATCAGGCTTTTGAGGAGACATGCCTGTAAACCAAAGCAATGGATCCTATTATGGCCTAGGGTCCCGTCTGGTTCAATCTTCTTCTCTGGGGACATCCATCTATGGTATGAGTGGAGGTAGATGCTCAGCTGGTGTCAGACCGCCCTTGTTTGTCCCGGGCGACCTACACTATTGGGATGGCCTCAGGGATTTGGCGGTTTCTCTTAATTTGTACAATTTTGGACAATGGAATGGGCAGAATTCCCATGGATTGGTAGGCACAGTCCTAATGTGTGGCTCCAGGGGCCCCAGCCTTGAGGGTGTGTGGCCTAGGACTTGAGGACAGAAGTCTGAAAACACAAACTCAGCTTAGGTTTGGGGACGTAGGTATGGCAGGCCCACTCTACAGTCCATGAGAAAAAGTATTCAGGATATGAAGAAAGTGCGAATCTGAGGCGCTTGCTCAGTCTTTTGTCTCTGGATTTTGTATCAGCGGTGGCCGTGGAATGTCGGGGAGGCCTCATGGGCCATGGACGAATCTTCCTCTCTGAGGATTTGGCCCGATTCCCAATTGTTTTTGGTCAATCTGTGGGATGGGAGGACTCCTTTCAGTTTTGTTACCTCATGTGTCCCACCAAAAGAGGAATTCCAAAGCAAAGCCGTGGGGAAGACTGAAGGGACAACCCGAACTATGGTTAAAAATTGGGGCCTAGGGGCATGGCAAGCCCAATATGCTATCTCTTCATCCAGCCACTGAGAGGCCTTACTTGAGAACTGGGCTCAGGCTGAGAGTCACAATGAGTGTTTGGGACCCATATGGCCAGCGAGTATGGGCGTGGCCTCATGGGCCACTCTGGTTTCAACTACACTGAACGTTGAAAAACATGCCAACCACAAGGTTTCTTGCCATGGGGAAGGAGATCTGATTTCTGCATCACGTTCAACCCTGGGCAGTGATTGTAGATAAGGTCTAGGTTCTGAAGCCTGAAAACCGAGGTTGGGAACAGATGACGACCTAAGGCCATGGAGCTTTGATGTGCTCAGTCTGCGGCCACCTGTCTGGGTGGGGCCAGGAGGTCCAGGCTCAGGCTGTGTCAGAAAAGGCATTAGTGCCCTGGTCAGCCTATGTATTTGGGGTACAGCCAAGGTAGGAACAGGTTGATCCTCATTTGGGGTTACTGGGTAGCCCCAGAGGGCAATGTTTTTCTTCTGGGGGGCAGGCAGAGTGCTGCATTGTAGTTCTGGATTGCCAAACTGGAGGGCTTGTGGGCCAGTAGTCTGAGGACAGAAGTCTGAAAACACAAGCTAGGCTTCGGTTTCTGGGTGAGGACATGGCGGCACAATCTACAGACCTGAATCGATATCTCGTGCATCTGAAGTCAGGGCGAGGATCAGACGATCGCTCAGGTTGGAGTTTCTGTCCCTGATGGCCGCTTCATGAAGGGGGGGCATCACGAGGCCATGGGGGTTTACCCACGATGGGAGTTGTGAGCAGCTACAAACTGCAATGAGTCTTCTGCAGGACAATTGAGACCTGTTGTTTGGCGCCAGGCCATTATTCTGAGCAGAGTTCTAAGGATGGATTGCTGGGTAGCCCACCTCGCATTCCAATTGTCTCCAAGCAACCAGACATTTAGATCTGCTGGATCTCGGGGAGCAAATTAGGAGGCTGAGTTGAAATGGACTCTCCTGTGGATGGGTCCTAATGTGCTTTTGTGTCTATGGAGACCTTGGAATGAAGCGGTGGCACGTGGGCCCTGAAGGGTTTTCCTAAACAGAGGCTTTGACACAGCTCCAACGTGCAAGTTTCCCATGTGTATATGACATGTTTTCTGATGGGTGAGTCAGAAACAGCCATATGCTGGTTTTGAAATCCAGGCCTCTGAGGAGAGATGCCTGGAACCAAAGAAATGGATCTGATTAGTGCCTATGGGTCTGTTCTTTCCTTTTTACCTCTGCGGATATCTGTCTATGTGTCTGAGTGCAGGTAGGTGAACAGATGTGCTCAGATTGCTCCTGTTTTTCCTGGGAAGACAGCACTAGTGAGATGGATCGCGGACTTTGGAGGTTTATCCTATTAGAAGGGTTGTGGCCATTGGAATGGGCACACACAATTCCCTTGGAGAGGGCAAGTACAGTCCTCAGGTTTGGCTCCAGGGGCCTGAGCCTGTAGGTTGTGTAGGCCAGGGCTGTTTGGACAGTTTTCTGAAAACACATCCTCGGCTTATGTTTCGTGTCGTAGGTATGGCAGGACTGATCTACAGACCATGAGGAGACCTCTTCGGGATTTGAAAAAAGGGCGAGTGTGAGGCTCTTGCTCAAGTTTTTGTCTCTGGATATCGTGTCACTCATGGTCGTGAAATTTCTGGGTGACTTCATGGGAAATGGACGAGTTTACTCTCTGGTGTTTTGGCCCCGTCCAAAGGATTTGGAGTCATTCTGTGTGATGGAAGAAGTCCGTTTTTTTGTTGTTGTTGTTTTCTTTTTTAACCTCAGGTGTCCCACAAAATGAGGGATTCCAGTGTAGAGCCCTGGGGAGGGGCGACTGAACAATCAGAAATCTGTTTAAAATGGGCCTAGGGACATGTCAAGCACATTATGACATCTTATGGTCCAGCCACTGAGAGGACTTTCTAGAGGACAGGACTCATGCTGAGGGTAACAATGCGTGTTGCTGCCCTCGTCGCACTCAACAATGGGTGGGGCCTCAGGGTGAATGCTGGTTTCTCCTACACTGAACGTTGGACAAAGTGCCAACCACAAGGGTTCTTGCCATGGGTAAGGAGGAGTTCTGATTTCTGCAGCACATTCACCCCTGGGCAGTGATTGGAGATAAGGTCTCGGTTCGGAAGCCTGAATACTGAGGTAGGGGAGAGATGATGACCTAAGGCCATGGCGGCTCTTATGTGATCAGTGTGCGGTCAGCTTTCTCCGGGTTGATCAGGAGGTCCGGGCTCAGATTGTGTCGGACAGTGCTTTAGTGCCCAGGTTAGACTATATAATTTGGGTAAATTCGAGTGCTGTGTAGGTTTATCCTCATTTAAGGTGCCTAGGAAGCTCATGCGGCAATAATTTTTTTCTAGAGGGCAGGCAGAGTGCTGCATTGTGGGTCCGGAATTGCCAATCTTGAGGGCTTCAGGGTGAGGGGGGAGAGGACGGAAGTCTGAGAAGACAAGCTAGACTTGGGTATCAGGCCGAGGGCACGGCAGGTACCTCCTGCAGATCTGAACCAATATCTCATGCATCTGAAGTCAGGGCGAGGATCAGACGTTGGCTCAGGTTGGAGTTTCTGTGCATACGGCCCCTTCATGAAGGGAGCGGAAACTCGAGGCTATTGAGGTTTTCCCACGTTGGGAGTTGTTGGATGCTCCCTTCAAGGATTCCTTCTGCGGGACAATTGAGACCTGTTGGACAGCTCCAGGAAATCCCATATGGAATGACTCCAGAGCACCATTCGAGGACGGATGCCTGGGAAGTCCGCCTCTCATTCCAATTGTTTCCTAGCAACAAGACAGTTTAGATCTGATTTCTCTGCGGGAGCTACCGTGGTGGCTGAGTTGAAATGGACTTAAATGAGGATGGGTCCTAATTGGTTTTTGTGTCCCTGAGGGCCTTGGAATGGGGCTGTGGCCCCGGGACTTTGAAGTACTCTCCTAAACTTCTGACATAACTCGCATGCACAGGTTTCCTTGTGGAGACGAGATGAGTTCTGATGGGTGCCTCAGGAAAACCCCTATGCTCCTATTGGAATAAGGCTTTTGAAGAGACATGCCTGTAAACTAAAGCAATGGATCCTATTATGGCCTAGGGTCCTGTCTGGTTCAATCTTCTTCTCTGCGGACATCCATCTATGGTATGAGTGGAGGTAGATGCTCAGCTGATATCAGACGGCCCTTGTTTGTCCCGGGCGACCTACACTATTGGGATGGCCTCAGGGATGGCGGTTTCTCTTAATTTGTACGATTTTGGATGATGGAATGGGCAGAATTCCCATGGATTGGTAGGCACAGTCCTAATGTGTGGCTCCAGGGGCCCCAGCCTGGAGGGTGTGTGGCCCAGGACTTTGAGGACAGAAGTCTGAAAACACAAACTCAGCTTAGGTTTGGGGACGTAGGTATGGCAGGCCCGATCTACAAATCATGAGTAGAAATCTTCAGGATATGAAGAAAGTGCGAATCTGAGGCGCTTGCTCAGGCTTTTGACTCTGGATTTTGTATCTGCTGTGGCCGTGGAATGTCGGGGAGGCCTCATGGGCCATGGACGAATCTCCTCTCTGAGGATTTGTCCCGATTCCCAATTGTTTTTCTTCAATCTGTGGGATGGGAGGACTCCTTTCAGTTTTGTTACCTCAGGTGTCCCACCTAAAGAGGAATTGCAAAGCAAAGCCGTGGGGAAGACTGAAGGGATACCCCGAACTATGGTAAAAAAATGGGGACCTGGGGCATGGCAATCCCAATATGCTATCTCTTCATCCAGCCACTGAGAGGCCTTACTTGAGGACTGGGCTCAGGTTGAGAGTCACAATGTGTGTTTGGGACCCATGTGGCCCGCGAGCATGGGCGGGGCCTCATGGGCCACTCTGGTTTCAACTACACTGAACGTTGGACAACATGCCAACCACAAGGTTTCTTGCCATGGGGAAGGAGTTCTGATTTCTGCATCACGTTCAACCCTGGGCAGGGATTGGTGATAAGATCTAGGTTCTGAAGCCTGAAAACCGAGGTTGGGAAGAGATGACGAACTAAGGCCATGGCGGCTCCATGTGCTCAGTGTGTGGCCAGGTATCTGGGTGGGGCCAATAGGTCCAGGCTCAGGCTGTGTCAGAAAGGTCATTAGTGCCCTGGTCGACCTATGTATTTCGGGTACAACCAAGGTAGGTTCAGGTTGATCCTCATTTGGGGTTACTGGGTAGCCCCAGAGGGCAATGTTTTTCTTCTGGGGGGCAGGCAGAGTGCTGCATTGTAGTTCTGGATTGCCAAACTGGAGGGCTTGTGGGCCAGTAGTCTGAGGACAGAACTCTGAGAGCACAAGCTAGGCTTAGGTTTCTGAGTGAGGACATGGCAGGCACAATCTACAGACCTGAATCAAGACCTCGTGATCTGAAGTCAGGGCGAGGATCAGACGATCGCTCAGATTGGAGTTTCTGTCCCTGATGGCTATTCATGAAGAGGGGGCATCACGAGGCCATGGTGGTTTTCCCACGATGGGAGTTTTGAGTAACCCCAAACTTCAAAGAGTCTTCTGCAGGACAATTGAGACCTGTTGTTTGGCTCCAGGCCAATGATTCTGAGCAGGGTTTTAAGGATGGATGGATGGGGAGCCCACCTCGCATTCCAATTGTCTCCTAGCAATAAGACATTTTAGATCTGCTGGGTCTGGGGGAGCAACCGAGGAGGCTGAGTTGAAATGGACTCTCCTGCGGATGGGTCTTAATGTGCTTTTGTGTCTACGGACACCTTGGAATGGGGCCCTGAAGGGTTCTCCTACACAGAGGCTTTGACACAGCTCCAACGTGCAAGTTTCCCAAGTGTAGATGAGATGTTTTCTGATGGGTGAGTCAAGAAACAGCCATATGCTGGTTTTGAAATCCAGGCCTCTGAGGAGAGATGCCTGGAAAACAAAGCAATAAATCTGATTAGTGCCTAGGGACCCCGTCTTTCCTTTTTACCTTTGGGGAGATCTGTCTATGGGTCTCTGTGCAGGTAGGTGCTCCGATGGGCTCAGATTGCCCCTGTATTTCCTGGGAAGCCGGCACTAGTGCGATGGATCAGGTTCTTTGGAGTTTTATCCTATTAGAATGGTTGTGGCCATTGGAATGGGCACACACAATTGCCTTGGAGCGGGCAAGCACAGTCCTCAGGTTTGGATCCAGGGGCCTGAGCCTGTAGGTTGTGTAGGCCAGGGCTGTTTGGACAGTTGTCTGAAAACACAAACTCGGCTTATGTTTCGGGTCATAAGTATGGCAGGACTGAACTACAGACCATGAGGAGACCTCTTCGGGATTTGAAAGAAGGGCGAGTGTGAGGCTCCTGCTCAAGTTTTTGTCTCTGGATATCGTGTCACTCATGGTCGTGTAATTTCTGGGTGACTTCATGGGAAATGAACGAGTCTAACTCTCTGGTGTTTTGGCCCCGTCCAAAGAGTTTGGGGTCATCCTGTGGGCTGGAAGAAGTCCGTATTTTTTAGTTGTTGTTGTTGTTTTCTTTTTTAACCTCAGGTGTCCCACCAAATGAGTGATTCCAGAGTAGAGCCCTGGGGAGGGGCGACGGGACAATCAGAAATCTGGTTAAAAATTGGGGCCTAGGGACATGTCAAGCCCATTATGACATCTTATGGTCCTGCCACTGAGAAGACTTACTAGAGGACAGGACTCATGCTGAGGGTCACAATGCGTGTTTATGCCCTGGTCTCTTTCAAGAATGGGCGGGGCCTCAGGGTGAATGCTGGTTTCTCCTACACTGAACGTTGGACAACGTGCCAACCACAAGGGTTCTTGCCATGGGTAAGGAGGAGTTCTGATTTCTGCATCACACTCACCCCTGGGCAGTGATTGGAGATAAGGTCTCGGTTCTGAAGCCTGAAAAATGAGGTAGGGAAGAGATGATGACCTAAGTCCATGGCGGGTCTTATGTGCTCAGTGTGCGGTCAGCTTTCTGGGGGTTGGTCAGGAGGTCCGGGCTCAGGTTGTGTCCAACAGTGCTTTAGTGCACAGGTTAGACTATATAACTTGGGTAATGTCGAGTGCTGTGTAGGTTTATCCTCATTTAAGGTGCCTGGGAAGCTCATGAGGCAATAAATTTTTTCTAGAGGGCAGGCAGAGTTCGGCATTTGGGTCCAGAATAGCCAAACTTGAGGGCTTCGGGGCCAGGGGTTTGAGGACGGAAGTCTGAGAAGAAAGCTAGACTTGGATTTCAGGGCGAGGGCACGCTGGTACCCCCTGCAGCTCTGAAACAATATCTCATGCATCTGAAGTCAAGGCGAGGATCAGACGTTGGCTCAGGTTGGAGTTTCTGTGCATGAAGGCCGCTTCATGAAGGGAGCGGAATCTCGAGGCCATTGAGGTTTTCCCACGTTGGGAGTTTTGGGATGCCCCACTCAAGGATATCTTCTGCGGGACAATTGAGACCTGTTGGACAGCTCCAGGACATCCCAGATGGAATGACTCCAGAGCACCATGCGAGGATGAATGCCTGGGAAGCCAGCCTCGCATTCCAATTGTCTCCTAGCAACAAGACAATTTAGATCTGATGGCTCTGCGGGAGCAACCCGGGTGGCTGAGTTGAAATGGACTTTCCTGAGGATGGGTCCTAATGGGTTTTTGTGTCCCTGAGGGCCTTGGAATGGGGTGGTGGCCCCGGGACAATGAAGTACTCTCCTAAGCTTCTGACATAGCTCCCATGTACAGGTTTCCTTGTGGAGACGAGATAAGTTCTGATGGGTGCCTCAGGAAAACCCCTATGCTCGTACTGGAATCAGGCTTTTGAGGACACATGCCTGTAAACCAAAGCAATGGATCCTATTATCGCCTAGTGTCCTGACTGGTTCAATCTTCTTCTCTGAGGACATCCATCTATGGTATGAGTGGAGGTAGATGCTCAGCCCTTGTCAGACTGCCCTTGTTTGTCCCGGGCGACCTACACTATTGGGATGGCCTCAGGGATTTGGCGGTTTCTCTTAATTTGTACAATTTTGGACAATGGAATGGGCAGAATTCCCATGGATTGGTAGGCATTGGTAGGCACAGTCCTAATGTGTGGCTCCAGGGGCCCCAGCCTGGAGGGTGTGTGGCCCAGGACTTTGAGGACAGAAGTCTGAACACACAAACTCAGCTTAGGTGGGGACGTAGGTATGGCAGGCTCGATCTACAAACCATGAGAAGAACTCTTCAGGATATGGAGAAAGTGCGAATCTGAGGCGCTTGCTCAGGCTTTTGTCTCTGGATTTTATATCAGCGGTGACCGTGGAATGTCGGGGAGGCCTCATGGGCCATGGACGAATCTTCCTCTTTGAGGATTAGTCCCGATTCCCAATTGTTTTCCTTAAATCTGTGGGAAGGGAGGACTCCTTTCAGTTTTGTTACCTCAGGTGTCCCACCAAAAGAGGAATTGCAAAGCAAAGCCGTGGGGAAGACTGAAGGGATACCCCGAACTATGGTTAAAAATTGGGGCCTAGGAGCATGGCAAGCCCAATATGCTATCTCTTCATCTAGCCACTGAGTTGCCTTACCTGAGGACTGGGCTCAGGCTGAGAGTCACAATGTGTGTTTGGGACCCATGTGGCCCGCGAGCATGGGCGGGGCCACATGGGCCACTCTGGTTTCAACTACACTGAACGTTGGACAAAATGCCAACCACAAGGTTTCTTGCCATATGGAAGGAGTTCTGATTTCTGCCTCACGTTCAACCCTGGGTAGTGATTGGAGATAAGGTCTAGGTTCTGAAGCCTGAAAACCGAGGTTGGGAAGAGATGACGACCAAAGGCCATGGCGGGTCTGATATGCTCAGTGTGCGGTCAGCTGTCTGGGAGGGGCCACTGGGTCCAGGCTCAGGCTGTCAGAAAGGGCATTAGTGCCCTGGTCGGCCTATGTATTTGGGGTACAGCCATGGTAGGTGCAGGTTGATCCTCATTTGGCATTACTGGGTAGCCCCAGAGGGCAATGTTTTTCTTCTGGGGGGCAGGCAGAGTGCTGCATTGTAGTTCTGGATTGCCAAACTGGAGGGCCAGTAGTCTGAGGACAGAAGTCTGAGAACACAAGCTCAGCTTCGGTTTCTGGGTGAGGCCATGGCAGGCACAATCTACAGACCTGAATCGAGATCTCGTGCATCTGAAGTCAGGGCGAGGATCAGACGATCGCTCAGGTTGGAGTTTCAGTCCCTAATGGCCCCTTCATGAAGGGGCCGCATCACAAGGCCATGGTGGTTTTCCTAAGAGGGGAGTTGTGAGCAGCTCCAAACTGCAAAGAGCCTTCTGCAGGACAATTGAGACCTGTTCTTTGGCTCCAGGCCATGATTCTGAGCAGGGTTCTAAGGATGGATGGCTCGGTAGCCCACCTCACATTCCAATTGTCTCCTAGCAACAAGGCATTTTAGATCTGCTGGATCTCAGTGAGCAACCGAGGAGGCTGAGTTTAAATGGACTCTCCTGTGGATGAGTCCTAATGTGCTTTTTTGTCTATGGAGACCTTGGAATGAAGCGGTGGCACGGGGGCCCTGAAGGGTTGTTCTAAACAGAGGCTTTGACACAGCTCCAACGTGTAAGTTTCCCATGTGTAGATGAGATGTTTACTGATGGGTGAGTGAATTAACAGCCATATGCTGGTTTTGAAATCCAGGCCTCTGAAGAGAGATGCCTGGAAACCAAAGCAATGGATCTGATTAGTGCCTAGGGGTCTCTTCTTTCCTTTTTACCTCTGGGGATATCTGTCTATGTGTCTGAGTGCAGGTAGGTGCACAGATGGGCTCAGATTGCTCCTGTTTTTCCTGGGATGCCAGCACTAGTGCGATGGATCTGGGACTTTGGAGGTTTATCCTATTGGAAGGGTTGTGGCCATTGGAATGGGCACACACAATTCCCTTGGAGAGGGCAAGTACAGTCCTCAGGTTTGGCTCCAGGGGCCTGAGCCTGTAGGTTGTGTAGGCCAGGGCTGTTTGGACAGTTGTCTATAAACACAAACTCGGCTTATGTTTCGGGTCATAGGTATGGCAGGACTGATCTACAACCATGAGGAGATCACTTCGGGATTTGAAAAAGGGCGAGTGTGAAGCTCTTGCTCAAGTTTTTGTCTCTGGATATCGTGTCACTCATGGTGGTGAAATTTCTGGGTGACTTCCTGGGAAATGGACGAGTCTTATTCTCTGGTGGTTTGGCCCCGTCCAAAGGGTCATATGAAGAAAGAGCGTGCCTGAGGCGCTTGCTCAGGCTTTTGTCTCTGGATTTTGTATCAACAATGGCCGTGGAATGTGGGGAGTCCTCATGAGCCTTTGACAAATCTTCCTCTCTGTGGATTTGGCCTGGTCCCAATTGTTTTTCGTCAATCTGTGGGATGGGAGGTCTCCTTTCAAGTTTATTCCCTCAGGTGTCCGAACAAAAGAGGAATTCCAAAGCAGAGCCCTGGGGAAGAGTGAAGGGACAACCCAATCGGTGGTTAAAAATTGGGGACTAGGCGCATGGCAGGCCCAATATGCTGTCTCTTCATCCAGCCACTGAGAGGCCTTACTTGAGCTTGGGCTCAGGCTGAGGGTCACAATGTGTGTTTGTGACCAAGTGGCCCGTGAACCTGGGCGGGGCCTCATGGCCCAACTGGTTTCAACTACACTGAACTTTGGACAATGTGCCAAATACAAGGTCTATTGCCATAGGGAAGATGTTCTGATTTCTGCACATTTACAACGCTGGGCAGAGGTTGGAGATAAGGTCTAGGTCCTGAAGCCTGAAAAACCGCAGTTGGGAAGAGATGACGACCTAAGGCCATGGCGGGTCTGATATGCTCAGTGTGGGGTCAGCTGCCTGGGTGTTGGTCAGGAGTTTCTGGCTCAGGTTGTGTCAGACAGTGCATTAGTGCATAGGTTAGACTATATAATTTGGGTACAGTCGAGTGCCGTGTAGGTTAATCCTCATTTGAGGTGCCTGGGCTGCTCATTGGGCAAGATATTTTTTCTAGAGGGCAGGCAGAGTACTGCATTGTGGGTCCGGAATTGCCAAACTTGAGGGCTTCTAGGCCACGAGTGTGAGGACAGAAGTCTGAGAACACAAGCTAGACTTGGGCTTCAGGCCAGGGCACGGCAGGTACCCCCTGCAGATCGGAACCAATATCTCAAGCATCTGAGTCACGGCGAGGATCAGAGGTTGGCTCAGGTTGGAGTTTCTGTGTATGACTGACCCTTCATGAACGGAGCGGAATCTCAAGGCCATAGAGGTATTCCCACGTTGGGAGTTGTGGGATGCCCTCTTCAAGGATTCCTTCTGCGGGACATTTGTGACTTGTTGAGAAGATCCAGGACATCCCATATGGAATGACTCCAGAGCACCGTTCGAGGATGGATGCCAGGGAAGCCTGCCTCGCATTCCAATTGTCTCCTAGCAACAATACAGTGAGATCGGATGGCTCTGCAGGAGCAACCTGGGTGGCTGCTTTGAAATGGACTTTTCTGAGGATGGGGCCTAATGTGTTTTGTTTCCATGAGGGCCTTGGAAAGGGGCGGTGGTACCGGGACGCTGAAGTATTCTCCTAAGCTTTTGACATAGTTCCCATGCACAAGTTTCCCTGTGGAGACGAGATTTGTATGACGGGTGTCTCAGTAAACCCCTTATGCTGGTATTGCAATCCAGGCTTTTGAGGAGACATGCCTGTAAACCTAAGCAATGGATCCGATTATGGCCTAGAGTCCTGTCTGGTTCAATATTCTTATCTGGGGATATCCATCTATGGAATGAGTGGAGGTGGATGCTCACCTGGTGTCAGACCTCCCTTTTTTGTTTTTGGAGACCTACACTACTGGGATGGCCTCGGGGACTTTGAGAATTCTCATAATTTGTACGATTTTGGAAAATGAAATGGGCAGAATTCCCATGGATTGGGTAGGTCAGTCCTAATGAGTGGCTCCAGTGGCCCCAGCCTGGAGGGTGTGTGGCCCAGGACTTTTAGGACAGAAGTCTGAAAACACAAACTCAGCTTAGGTTTGGGGACGTAGGTATGGCAGGCCCAATTTACAAACCATGAGAAGAACTCTTCAGGATATGAAGAAAGAGCGAGTCTGAGGCACTTGCTCAGGCTTTTGTCTCTGGATTTTGTATCAACGATGGCCGTGGAATATGGGGAGGCCTCATGGGTCATGGACGAATCTTCCTCTCTGTGGATTTGGACCGGTCCCAATTGTTTTTCGTCAATCTGTGGGATGTGAGGTCTTTCAGGTTTATTACTTCAGGTGTCTGAACAAAAGAGGAATTCCAAAGCAGAGCCCTGGGGAAGCATGAAGGAACAACCCAAACTATGGTTAAAAATTGGGGCCTAGGGGCATGGCAGGCCCAATATGCTGTCTCTTCATCCAGCCACTTAGAGGCCTTACTTGAGGACTGTGCTCAGGCTGAGGGTCACAATGTGTGTTTGTGACCAATGTGGCCCGAGAGCATGGGCGGGGCCTCATGGGCCACACTGGTTTCAACTACACTAGACTTTGGAAAACATGTCAATCATACGGTCTCTTGCCATGGGGAAGGTGTTCTGATTTCTGCATCATTTTCAACCCTGGGCAGTGGTTGGAGATAAGGCCTAGGTTCTGAACCTGAAAAACCGCAGTTGGGAAGAGATGACGACCTAAGGCCATGGCGGGTCTGATATGCTCAGTGTGCAGTCAGCTGCCTGGGTTTGGTCAGGTGGTTCCGGCACAGGTTGTCAGAGAGTGCATTAGTGCCCAGGTTAGACTATATAATTTGGGTATAGTCGAGTGCCGTGTAGGTTTATCCTCATTTGAGGTGCCTGGGCTGCTCATTAGGCATGATATTTGTTCTAGAGGGCAGGCAGATTGCTGCATTGTGGGTCCGGAATTGCAAAACTTGAGGGATTCTGGGCCCGGAGTGTGAGGACAGAAGTCTGAGAACACAAGCTAGACTTGGGCCTCAGGCCGAGGGAACGGAAGGTACCACCTGCAGATCTGAACCAATATCTCAAGCATCCGAAGTCATGGCGAGGATCAGACCCTGGCTCAGGTGGAGTTTGTGTGCATGACTGCCCCTTCATAAACGGAGCGGAATCTCAAGGCCATGGAGGTTTTCCCACGTTGGGAGTTGTGGGATGCCCCCTTCAAAAATTCCTTCTGCGGGACAACTGAGACCTGTTGGGCAGCTCCAGGACATCCCATATGGAATGACTCCAGAGCACCGTTGGAGGATGTATGCCAGGGAAGCCCGCCTCGCATTACAATTGTCTCCTAGCAACAAGACAGTTGAGATCGGAAGGCTCTGCGGGAGCAACCGGGGTGGCTGAGTTGAAATTGACTTTCCTGACGGTGGGGTCTAATGTGTGTTTGTGTCCATGAGGGCCTTGGAATGGGGTGGTGGCACCGGGACCCTGAAGTATTCTCCTAAGCTTTTGACATAGCTCCCATGCACAAGTTTCCTTGTGGAGACAAAATTTGTTCTGATGGGTGCCTCAGTAAACCCTTTATGCTGGTATTGGAATCCAGGCTTTTGAGGAGACATGCCTGTAAACCAATGCAATGGATCCGATTATGTCCTAGAGTCCTGTCTGGTTCAAGTTCTTATCTGGGGATATCCATCTATGGAATGAGTGGAGGTAGATGCTCACCTGGTGTCAGATCGCCCTTGTTTGTCCCCGGAGACCTACACTATTGGGATAGCCTCGGGGACTTTGGAGAGCTTCTAATTTGTACGATTTTGGACAATGGCATGAGTGGAATTGCCATGGATTGTGTAGGCAAAGTCCTAATGTGTGGCTCCATGGGCCCCAGCCTGGAGGGAGTGTGGCCCAGGACTTTGAGGACAGAAGTCTGAAAACACAAACTCAGCTTAGGTTTGGGGATGTAGGTATGGCAGGCCCAATCTAAAAACCATGAGAAGAACTCTTCAGGATATGAAGAACGAGCGAGTCTGAGGCACTTGCTCAGGCTTTTGATCTGGATTTTGTATCAACGATGGCCGTGGAATGTGGGGGCGCCTCATGGGTCATGGATGAATCTTCCTCTCTGTGGATTTGAACCGTTCCCAATTGTTTTTCGTCAATCTGTGGGATGTGAGGTCTCCTTTCAGGTTTATTACCTCAGGTGTCTGAAAAAAAGAGGAATTCCAAAGCAGAGCCCTGGGGAAGCATGAAGGAACAACCCAAACTATGGTTAAAAATTGGGGCCTAGGGGCATGGCAGGCCCAATATGCTGTCTCTTCATGCAGCCACTTAGAGGCCTTACTTGAGGACTGTGCTCAGGCTGAGGGTCACAATGTGTGTTTGTGACCAATGTGGCCCGAGAGCATGGGCGGTGCCTCATGGGCCACACTGGTTTCAACTACACTCTACTTTGGACAACATGTCAATCATACGGTCTCTTGCCATGGGGAAGGTGTTCTGATTTCTGCATCATTTTCAACCCTGGGCAGTAGTTGGAGATAAGGCCTAGGTTCTGAACCTGAAAAACCGCAGTTGGGAAGAGATGACGACCTAAGGCCATGGCTGGTCTGATATGCTCAGTGTGCAGTCAGCTGCCTGGGTGTTGGTCAGGTGGTTCCAGCTCAGGTTGTCAGACAGTGCATTAGTGCCCAGGTTAGATTATATAATTTGGGTATAGTCAAGTGCCGTGTAGGTTTATCCTCATTTGAGGTGCCTGGGCTGCTCATTAGGCATGATATTTTTTCTAGAGGGCAGGCAGATTGCTGCATTGTGGGTCTGGAATTGCCAAACTTGTGGGCTTCTGGGCCAGGAGTGTGAGGACCGAAGTTTGAGAAGACAAGCTAGACTTGGGCTTCAGGCCGAGGGCACGGCAGGTACCCCCTGCAGATGTGAACCAATATCTCAAGCATCCGAAGTCATGGCGAGGATCAGACCCTGGCTCAGGTTGGAGTTTGTGTGCATGACTGCCCCTTCATAAACGGAGCGGAATATCAAGGCCATGGAGGTTTTCCCACGTTGGGAGTTGTGGGATGCCCCCTTCAAAAATTCCTTCTGCGGGACAACTGAGACCTGTTGGGCAGCTCCAGGACATCCCATATGGAATGACTCCAGAGCACCGTTGGAGGATGTATGCCAGGGAAGCCCGCCTCGCATTACAATTGTCTCCTAGCAACAAGACAGTTGAGATCGGATGGCTCTGCGGGAGCAACTGGGGTGTGGCTGAGTTGAAATTGACTTTCCTGACGGTGGGGTCTAATGTGTGTTTGTGTCCATGAGGGCCTTGGAATGGGGTGGTGGCACCGGGACCCTGAAGTATTCTCCTAAGCTTTTGACATAGCTCCCATGCACAAGTTTCCTTGTGGAGACGAAATTTGTTCTGATTGGTGCCTCAGTAAACCCCTTATGCTGGTATTGGAATCCAGGCTTTTGAGGAGACATGCCTGTAAACCAATGCAATGGATCCGATTATGTCCTAGAGTCCTGTCTGGTTCAATCTTCTTATCTGGGTATATCCATCTATGGAATGAGTGGAGGTAGATGCTCACCTGGTGTCAGACCGCCCTTGTTTGTCCCCGGAGAACTACACTATTGGGATGGCCTCGGGACTTTGGAGTGTTCTCCTAATTTGTACGATTTTGGACAATGGAATGCGTGGAATTGCCATGGATTGGGTAGGCACAGTCCTAATGTGTGGCTCCATGGGCCCCAGCCTGGAGGGAGTGTGGCCCAGGACTTTGAGGACAGAAGTCTGAAAACACAAACTCAGATTAGGTTTGGGGACGTAGGTATGGCAGGCCCAATCTAAAAACCATAGAAGAACTCTTCAGGATATGAAGAACGAGCGAGTCTGAGGCACTTGCTCAGGCTTTTGATCTGGACGTTGTATCAACGATGGCCGTGGAATGTGGGGGGGCCTCATGGGCCATGAATGAATCTTCCTCTCTGTGGATTTGAACCGTTCCCAATTGTTTTTCGTCAAGCTGTTGGATGTGAGGTCTCCTTTCAGGTTTATTACCTCAGGTGTCTGAACAAAAGAGGAATTCCAAAGCAGAGCCCTGGGGAAGCATGAAGGAACAACCCAAACTATGGTTAAAAATTGGGGCCTAGGGGCATGGCAGGCCCAATATGCTGTCTCTTCATCCAGCCACTTAGAGGCCTTACTTGAGGACTGTGCTCAGGCTGAGGGTCACAATATGTGTTTGTGACCAATGTGGCCCGAGAGCATGGGCGGGGCCTCATGTGCCACACTGGTTTCAACTACACTGGACTTTGGAAAACATGCCAATCACAAGGTCTCATGACATGGGGAAGGTGTTCTGATTTCTGCATAATTTTCAACCCTGGGCAGTGGTTGGAGATAAGGCCTAGGTTCTGAACCTGAAAAACCACAGTTGGGAAGTGATGACGACCTAAGGCCATGGCGGGTCTAATATGCTCAGTGTACGGTCAGCTTCCTGGGTGTTCTTCAGGAGTTTCTGGCTCAGGTTGTGTCAGACAGTGCATTAGTGCCCAGGTTAGTGTATATAATTTGGGTAGAGTCGAGTGCTGTGAAGTTTTATCCTTATTTGAGGTGCCTGGGCAGCTCATTAGGCAAGATATTTTTTCTAGAGGGCAGGAAGAGTGCTGCATTGTGGGTCCGGAATTGCCAAACGTGAGGGCTCAGGGCCACGAGTGTGAGGACAGAAGTCTGAGAAACAAGCTAGACCAGGGCTTCAGGCCGAGTGCACGGCAGGTACCCCCTGCTGATCTGAACCAATATCTCAAGCATCTGAAGTCACGAGGAGAAACATACGTTGGCTCAGGTTGAAGTTTCTGTGCATGACAGCCCCTTCATGAACAGAGAGGAATCTGAAGGCCATGGAGGATTTCCCACGTTGGGAGTTGTGTGATGCCCCCTACAAGGATTCCTTCTGCGGGACAATTGAGACCTGTTGGGCAGCTCCAAAACATCCCATATGGAATGACTCCAGAGCACCGTTGGAGGATGGATGCCATGGAAGCCCGCCTCGCATTCCAATTGTCTCCTAGCATCAAGAGAGTTGAGATCGGATGGCTCTGCGAGAACAACCAGGGTGGCTGAGTGAAATGGAATTACCTAAGCATGGGGCCTAATGTGTGTTTGTATCCATGAGGACCTTGGAATGGAGCGGTGGCACCGGGATTCTGAAGTATTCTCCTAAGATTTTGACATAAGTCCCATGCACAAGTTTCCTCGTGGAGACGAGATTTTTCTGATAGGTGCCTCAGGAAACTCCCTATACTGGTATTGGAATCCAGGCTTTTGAGGAGACATGCCTGTAAACCAAAGCAATGGATTCGATTATGGCCTAGGGTCCTGTCTGGTACCATATCCTTCTCTGGGGACATCCATCTATGGTATGAGGGGAGGTAGATGCTCAGCTGGTGTCAGACCGCCCTTGTTTGTCCACTGAGACGTACATATTGGTATGGCCTCGGAGACTTTGGCGGGTTCTCCGAATTTGTACAACTTTGGACAATGGAATGGGCAGAATTCCCAATAATGGGGTAGGCACAGTCCTAATGTGTGGCTCCAGGGTCCCCAGACTGGAGGATGTGTGGCCCAAGACTTTGAGGACAGAAGTCTGAAAACACAAACTCAGCTTAGGTTTGGGGACGTAGGTATGGCAGGCCCAATCTACAAACCATGAGAAGAACTCTTCAGGATATGAAGAAAGAGCGAGTCTGAGGCACTTGCTCAGGCTTTGGTCTCTGGATTTTGTGTCAACGATGGCCGTGGAATGTGGGGAGACCTCATGGGCCATGGACGAATCTTCCTCTCTGTGGATTTGGCCCGGTCCCAATTGTTTTTCATCAATCTGTGGGATGGGAGGTCTCCTTTCAGGTTTGTTACCTCAGGTTTCCCAACCAAAGAGGAATTCCAAAGCAGAGCCCTGGGGAAGAGTGAAGGGACAACCCAAATTATGGTTAAAATTTGGGGCCGAGGGGCATGGCAGGCCCCATATGCTATCTCTTCATCCAGCAACTGAGAGGCCTTACTTGAGGACTGTGCTCAGGTGAGGGTCACAATGTGTTTTTGTGACCAATATGGCCCGCGAGCTTGTGCGGGGCCTCATGGGCCACACTGGTTTCATCTACACTGAACTTTGGAAAACATGCCAATCACAAGGACTCTTGCCATGGGGAAGGAGTTCTGATTTCTTCATCATTTTCAACCCTGGGTAGTGGTTGGAGATAAGGTCTAGGTTCTGAATCCTGAAAACCGCAGTTGGCAAGAGATGATGTCCTAAGGCCATGGTTGGTCTGATGTGCTCAGTGTGTGGTCAGCTGCCTGGTTTTGGTCAGGAGGTTCGGGCTCAGGTTGTGTCAGACAGTGCATTTGTGCGCAGGTTACACTATATTATTTGGGTACAGTCGAGTGCCGTGTAGGTTGATCCTCATTTGAGGAGCCTGGGCAGCTCATTAGGCAAGATATTTTTTCTAGAGGGCAGGCAGAGTGCTGCATTCTGGGTCGGGAATTGCCAAACTTGAGGGCTTCTGGGCCAGTAGTGAGAGGACAGAAGTCTAGAACACAAGCAAGACTTAGCTTAATGAGGGCAAGGCAGGTAACCCCTGCACATCTGAACTAATATCTCATGCATCTGAAGTCACGGCGAGGATCAGATGTTGGCTCAGGTTGTAGTTTCAGTGCATGACTGCCCCTTCATGAACGGAGTGGAATCTCAAGGCCATGGAGGTTTTCCCACGTTGGGAGTTGTGGGATGCCCCCTTCAAGAATTCCTTCTGCGGGACAATTGAGACCTGTTGGGCAGCTCCAAAAATCCCATACGGAATGACTCCAGAGCACCGTTCGAGGATGGATGCCAGGGAAGCCCGCCTCGCATTCCAATTGTCTCCAGCAACAAGACAGTCGAGATTGGATGGCTCTGCGGGACAACCGAGTTGGCTGAGTTGAAATGGACTTTCCTGAGCATGGGGCCTAATGTGTGTTTGTGCCCATGAGGACCTTGGAATGGGGCGGTGGCACCGGGACTCTGAAGTATTCTCCTAATATTTTGACATAGGTCCCATGCACAAGTTTTCTCGTGGAGATGAGATTTTTTCTGATGGGTGCCTCAGGAAACCCCCTATGCTGGCATTGGAATCCAGGATTTTGAGGAGACATGCCTGTAAACCAAAGCAAAGGATCCGATTATGGCCTAGTGTCCTGTCTGGTTCCATCTCCTTCTCTGGGGAAATCCATCTATGGTATGAGGGGAGGTAGATGCTCAGCTGGTGTCAGACCGCCCTTGTTTGTCCACAGAGGCCTACATATTGGGATGGCCTCGGGGAATTTGGAGGGATCTCCTAATTTGTACAATTTTGGACAATGGAATGGGCAGAATTCCCATGCATGGGGTAGGCACAGTCCTAATGTGTCACTCCAGTGGCCCCAGCCTGGAGGGTGTGTGGTCCAGGACTTTGAGGACAGAAGTCTGATAACACAAACTCAGCTTAGGTTTGGGGACGTAGGTATGGCAAGCCCAATCTACAAACCATGAGAAGAACTCTTCAGGATATGAAGAAAGAGCGAGTCTGAGGGACTTGCTCAGGCTTTGGTCTCTGGATTTTGTGTCAACGATGGCCGTGGAATGTGGGGAGGCCTCATGGGCCATGGACGTATCTACCTCTCTGTGTATTTGGCCCGGTCCCAATTGTTTCTCGTCAATCTGTGGGATGGGAGGTCTCCTTTCAGGTTTGTTACCTCAGGTGTCCCAACAAAGAGGAATTCCAAAGCAGAGCCCTGGGGAAGAGTGAAGGGACAACCCAAACTATGGTTAAAATTTGGGG